>NC_061111.1:29328431-29366484 GCF_002878395.1 Capsicum annuum
GGTGGGTTCCCATCCTTGGGAACCCACCTGTTATATGAGGGTGTGATTCTTAGAAGCAATCCTTGCATTTCAAAACTATGTAGCCAGCGTAGGTTGAGACATCATAGCCTGTTATATGAGGGTAGATGAGGTGGCTTAACCTGTTATATGAGGGTTCCCACCGTTCTCACTAGAGTTACCTATTATATGAGGGTTAGTCACAGATTGTCCTTACCAGTGGTGCGGTATTGACACCCTTCCAATTGGGGTTACAGATTAAAACCCAACTCAGCTATATTGCGTTATTTGAGGCATATCGGTTAGATGACTACTTCCCATAGTTTCAGTTACAAATCAGGACTGTTAGATACAGTCATTCAGTGTCAGTAATAGAACTCAGATAGTTCTTTAGAATTTTAGGACTGTCAGATACAATCAACTCAGAACAGTACGGAACTCAGCTAGTTCCATCAGAAACTAGACTGTCAGATACAATCGCTCAATTTTAGTTATTTCAGTTATACAGTTACCAGTATCTCATGTTATCGGGACTCAAGCTCAGTAATCATGTTATCACGAACTCAGTTACAGTAATTATGTATTCATGCATGCATTCTCACGTTCATGTTATTCATTCAGTTAGTATAGTTCGTGCATGTGAACCCTTTGCATTCAACCTACCTCACATGCATACCAGTACATTCAAACGTACTGACGCATTTGTGCTATGGTGTTTTATACCATCAGTTCAAAAGCACGAGCTCCAGAGCATCAGTAGCATTCCAATCTCAGCAGTCAGAGTTAGCAGTGAGTCCTCATCCTTCGAGGACATGACCATTACTTTATTATCTCATTAATTAATTTATTTCAGTCGTTGGAGTTAGTTGGGAACATGTCCCATTAACTCCTTATTCAAATAGTTCAATCAGCTAGAGGCTTTTCTGACTATCATGTTTCAAACAGTTTATTTTAGATTTTGTTTTGGTATTGTGATACCACATCATTCAGAGATTATTTTATCAGTTTTGAACCTTATGGTCGTACAGCCTTTATTTTCGCATTTATACAGTATATTATGCAGTGTTCAGGTACAGATATCAGTCATAGGTTAGCTTGTGGTCCTTCGGGGTCATGAGCACCGTGTAGCATTCCGAGTACCAAATTCGAGGCGTTATAGTGTTTGATTAGGAGCATAACCGCCATGATTCTTGTATTAATATATTCTTGATAAAAGTAATTTTTCAATAACTATTAAGTTGAGTGAATATGTGTTTATGGTCATATTGTTTATTTTCACTCAATAAGGATTGTCTAATTTTGATATGTGGGTCAAGTAGGAGAATGTAAGAATATTACGTATAATATTACGTATTAATGATCCACATACTTTTGGTAAGAAATTTACCTTGTCTCTCAAGTAAAGTATCAAATCAGTCAATTATTTTTTCTTTAAGTTATGCATATATGACATTTTTTTTATGACAAGAAATAGTTATGAAAGTCCACAGAGTAAAAGTTATTTGTCATAGTCCCAAGCCTACTTATAACTATGCTTGCAACTCCATCAGTCTGGCATACCTTTGATAGACATAGGTTATAAAATTCTTAGGTCTCTCTTTTCATTTTTTTTTGTTAAGTTTTTTTTGACAAAGGTGATTCTTCACAACACTTGAACAATAATGGCTGAATATACATTTTTATTAATTTTTCGTTGTGCATTGACTCTGTGTTGAAAATTTCAACATGATATAATAAAATATTCTTTTTAAAAAAAAAAATCTTCATGAAAAAAATTCATAATAGATTTTCTTTTTCTCCTTTTCAACATCGATGTATAGAAAGAAGTGAGAGATCAGAGGAGTTGATTTTGTAGTAACTTAGGGCATATAATGTGGAAAGTGACTGTTGAACCAAATGAATGGTTGGGAAGACGAGTTTGTTTTTGTAGTGTTGAATATTTGGTCCTTTATCTGTTAAAATGGCTGCATGGCACAATTTTATTTCTTTTCTACTATATATAAATGAAGGATTAACTACTACGAAGGGTAAAACTGTCAAAACAACCTCCCTTCCTTTCAAATGTTAGAACATGTGTCCTACTATTTAGACCAACACGTGTGAACTTATACCTAAATTAAATACATATGTACTGACATAGCAAGCTTCTTTTTCATTTTGGTGTTCATCACTCTTTCTGGTGTGAAGCTCAATTCCTTTGGCAGTCATTTTTTTCACCACTATTCATTGGAAGAGAAATTAAAGATTTTTTTGTTAAGTGTATCAAACTCGAAAACAACTCCGACTTAATTTTGCTTTTCCTTTGAGTTAAATTTGAATTTTCATTTTTATCTTGTGGGTATATTGACAAATCGTGGACATGCATGCACCTATAGTTTGGGGGTTTTGAAATTCCCAATTTGAATATGAGCTATAATGTCTCTGTAATTTGATAAATTTTTGTTTCCATCTATTAGGACTGATCTATTTTTGGGGTGTGTTTTATATTCAACCTCTTGTTCTTGATTATTTTTCTTGCCTCTTCTATGAGAAGATTAGTTGGGTTACTACAAGAATGAGTGACATGGGCTTACCATATAAGTGTCGCCCTTCTCAGTCTTAGGTGCAATTTGGTGAATGTTTGTGTTGAATTTTAAAATCTGAGTAGATGCTATATTGCAAATCACTGATGAGAAAACTCAAGTTATAACCGCTGGACCAGAAAAGTTGTTTGTGAGCAAACATTGTTTATGTAATATACTTAGAAGTGGTAAAAATCAAGAGATGTCATGACATTGCTATATCATGGGGCCACTAAACTGACAAAAAAGCTTAACCAGTTGATGTTCGTAGATGACGATAATTAGCATGCCATAAGTGAAGAATCAGATGACACCGAAAGGCCAAATATGTTGTTAATTGGAACAACAATGAATAATCAGTAGTGATAATTTGTGCAAGAGTAACCAAAAATTTTATTTTGTATGATCATCCATATTTTGGGAGATGTGCAACTTGTTGAATTCCGTAGCAACGGCGGTATTATCCATATTTTGGGAGATGTGCAACATGTTGATTTTCATAGCAATGTCTATATTGAATTACCAGAAACTTACGAGGTACATTATATTTTCCTATTTATTTTAACAAAATTTTCATTGATTTGTAACTTTACTTCTACCCAGATTTTGTTCTAATTGAATTTGAAATGGATCTCCCATTGCTTCTCTGTGAAAACAAAGTTGATGTCAAAAACAAGCAAGTTAAGGCAAAGCCGGTTATCTTCCACGGGAAGAGAAGTTTGCAATACTATGAGATCTCGTCAAAGAGTAACTACAACTTTGAGAAGCCTTTTCTGTACCTTGATTGAAAGCTTGTTGGGTAATGCTTATATACATAAATCTATTTCCTATTTGCTCTCGCCATATATACTATTAATTTACTAAACCTAATATCTTATCGTACTTGTAGGGATGGTAATCTTGACTTTGTGTAAACACCTGCACTTGCACCCCCAGAAGTACAAATTGACTTGGTTGTACAAGCACAGTAAGATCACTGTTACTTTTGTTGCTTCTTTGTCACTTCCTTACCTGTTGTTTGCGTTGACAAACTAATGGGCAGTCTTAAAATGAATGTATTGCAAATTACACACTTTAGGAGTTGCTAGCATGATGAGTCACATGTCTACTGGTGGTGGTGCCATTTTGGAGCTTGCTACCTGGTGTCATAGCTTTAGACGAAGCAGACGCCCCTGTTGCTGTGTAAAATAATTTGTAGTAAACTCTTTTTCCCTATATCAATGGTGATTTCTAGTTGGTAAACATTGAGTTGACGTTGTAGATTTTTCAGGTGATACTTGCAATATATGGTCCTCTTTTTCTTCCCATCTGTGTTGTTTGTCTAAATAAAGGGTGAGTGTATCAGTTATAGACAGCTACAGCTTTCACGTCTTTCAACAAATTTAGTTCATTTTGGAGCAACTTCTATAGACGTAAGGACACTGTTATTTGAACAAACTAACATTGTCTTAGTAATATTCAGTTTTGCACTAAATTACATCTCCTGGATCATGACATATCTATTGTGGAAGGATGTGTTATACCATATTATACGTGGTGATCTATGTAAAAGTGAGATTAGTTTGTGAATTGATGCACATATCTAAATTACTATGATAATGCATATACCTAGCGGTCATTTTAATGTTGGCATTTGAACATCAATTTTCAACTGAAGGACACGAGAAATTTGTGATGAAAAATTAAAGTGAGCATCTTTGCACAGAAAAGGTAAATATCATGGCTTTCATCCAGTCCGGTCTAAGGGACTTATCATGTGACAAGTTTTAACTTGTGATTTACGTTACTGGTGGAACTCTCTCATATTCCTGAATGAGAGTTGGAGCATAACATTTTTAGAAGGAAGTTGGAGATGTACAACTTTCAATGATTAAAGTGTAACTGAATTGGAATTAAGATAGTTAATAACATTAAAACCTTATGTATTCTTTCTTAATGCTAAATTTTTTAACTTTTGGTGTTTGTAGAGTTGTTCCATTATTAATCAATCTGTATCCAGACTGCAAGAACTATTCAGTGCAATCTGATTTCTCTGGTCTATACTTTAAATCTTTGAAACGTAAAGAATACAATTAATGATAAAAGGAGTCATCAGCCTTTTCATTTGATCGCTCTTTTACGGTATGTCGTTCTTTCTTTGTTCTATTTTTTTGGAATGAAATGATACGAATGTGAATGTCGTGTGAGTTCTTGTGCATTGCATATCAGCAACATACTTTGACAGAGAAATATGTATATATATTTTCTAGCATTTGAAGAGGTCAATTGTAAGCACCAGTTTTATTTTACTACTTTCTTCTCCTTTTCCACTTCTAAAACTAACGTTTCTATTACCAAACAATAGTATAACTACATAAAGCATTTACCACTAACATTAACATATATTATACTCTGATTCTTAGCTGACAAATGATCACATGGAACTGGTTTTGTATTTGATCACTTTTTGTACAAGTTCAACCTTCAAAATATATTTTTACTTCTGAGTTTTCTACAGATAGGAGTTATTTTTTCTTAGTTGATTTTTTGGTAGATATTCTTTAAGAAGTTCCTAATCTGTAACTCTTAAAGATCATTGAATTATTTTTTCATCATTGTATTCAGGGCTCACAAAAATTGCATAATCTATGAGAAGTTCCTACCTAATATCCTCAATCAAAGGTACGCGGTATTGTTCAGAGAATTTCTTCAATTTGCTATTACTTATCTATTTGAATTAAATTTATTGTTATTTCTGTAGAGTAACATTAAGAGGGAAGACACATGAGGATGCAGTCAAAAACTTATGTCATTAAATTTGTCAGAACTTCTAATTTTGTGTTCCTTATACCTCCTTCCAACCTATCGATCACACTTGGAACTTCACCTAACCCAAGTGAAAAGGATCGTGACAATTTAGTGGTTGCTTCTGTCATCAAAGTAGTTTCTGGCAGTATGGAATTTGTCGAGGTTGCTTCTAGATTGAACGAGCTCAAATTGCTTCTCTCATAAACCCCTCAAGGTTTTGACGAAGTGTCACAAATGAATATCGAATTGACGTACAAAAACAAGGGCTTGTATTCATAGAGAGACCTTGTTGAGAATGTGCAAGCCAGTGATGAGTAAACTGTGCACAGGGTTGCGAGCTTTTTCAGCAGTAGAGATTGATGGATATTGGCGATTTTTAGATGAAAACTTTGTAAGATGAGATTCTGAACATGTTGGTGCATAATGCAGTGCTGAATGACTGGCTTTCTGAACGAAGATGAGGATTTGCGTGTGGTGGAAGCTGATGGATTTCCTCGCAAAATAGTAAGGCGTTGTTTGGAAGTTTATGGAAGTAAGGTGAATAATGAGACTATAGGAGGCTGTACATGGAGGTTAGAACAGAGGCCAGTTTGTGTGCATTTTGCTAGAGTAATCCTAAGAGGGGGAAAATGAAATGGAGGAGTAGAGGAAGTAAGTTCCAGAAGAGATGAATGCAAGTTTTGATGTGCTAGGAGGTCTTAACCGAAAAGCTCGGGATAGAGACTCGAATTTATGCTTTTGGTGTTTCTTCACTGCCATCTGTGCCTGCTAAATGGTTTTCCAAACTATTCCAGGAAAAGCCAAAGTGGGAATGGAAAGAACTGCAGCCATTTGTCAGGTTGGCTTTTACATTTCATAGTCTATGATTTCAATCTTGTTTCTTTCGTGTACTTCTTGATGCTTGAAATATGATGTGCTTCATTTCTGTTGTTGTTATGAAAGTATAGGGATCTGAAGGTACCAGCACTTTCTTCAGAAGGTTTACTACTCATGTACACAAGAAGAACTCAACCAAGTGCAGATGCTGAACCAATTTCCAGCGCATGTGTGATCATTCCCCTACGTGTTCCACAATTTTGGATGGCTTACTAAACTTGTAAAGAGGAATGAGATATTTAACTTGTTATATTCTCTCCCCCCTTTTTTTAAAAAAAATAAATCCATCTTAACAATTATTAGAACGAATGCGGAAGTACCTACAAGTCGGACCACTTTTGTACTACACTGTTGCAATAATGCCCGTGCTAAGTAGGGGTGTGCGTAGGTTGGGTTGGTTCGGTTTTTTATTAAAATATAACCAAACCAATAATGTCGGTTTTTTAAATTTATAAATCAAATCAAACTAATATGTAATTAGTTTTTTTATTTCGGTTTTAGCCGGGTTTTATTGATTTTTTGGTTTTCTTGATTTTTTTACAATTATAATGTGATTGATGAAAAAAATTAAATGTTTTCACGAAAAAGATTAAAAAAAAATGGTCATAGAGTTGTTTCAATAAAAATTAAGTTGGCAAATTACTAAGACGTCTAAACTACTATCTCTAAAAGTAATATTATGTGGATACGTAGTTCAATTTCTAAGTTACTAGTCACAGTAACTTTATGTGAGCACACAAAAGAATGAAGAATTGGAGACAACTTATTAAAAATTTAACTCCATAAAATAATTAATTATAAAATAATTCCATTAAAAAAAAGAGAGAAAGAAGAGAAAAAAATCTAAACCACAACTAGACGAATGAGAAAAGAAAGATGAAAGTAAGATGAGAAAATAATGAAAATTTTTCTGAAACTTGGAAAGTAAAATGTAAAAAGTGAAGCAATTAAAGAGTTTTAGATTTTTATATTAACTAGTTAAACCCCACGTGTTTCGCACGTGTAACATTTGATTATTTAAAATTAGATGATTTTGTCTATTACAAAAAATTTTAATGAAGAGCAAAAAAATTTAAATCACTTCTCAAAGATCCTTCACACTTTAATAAAATAGCGCAAACATAACATATATTTTATTAAAATATTTAATAAATTTTCAATTCTTAAATATTGAAGAAATAATTTTGTCTAAAGCAGACACTTTTAATGAAGGACAAAAAGTTCAAATATTTCTGAACACTGAATCAAATAAAAACGAAGTTGAAAGAAAACGAACCAAACTGAAATAGTTCGATTCGGTGTTCGATGTCTACTTTTTAAAATTGTAAATTAAAGAATTGAATTGAAATTTGATAAAATCGAATCAAAGAACAGAACATGTACTTCTAATCAATGCCTTAACAACTTAAATCGCACTAATATGAATGAGAAATAATTCTTTTTTAAAAAAACATACCTTTAAATCCTCTCGTAATCGGCACGAAGTCTCAACCACACACTCACATAATTTTTCTTTACCTGCACATCATGCGAATGTCAACAATTCAAATTACAAGAAATCATACAATAAAAAAACATTAATAAAAGGTGCATAATATTTAATATTGTTGACCTACAAATTAAAAACTAATATCAAAGAACATAAAACTAATCTTCTCTTGAACATACTCTTTAACAATTAAATTGTGAATGTTATTCTATTATTTATTGGAAAAAAGGAATGCTCAATATATAGATGTACAATTTTTTTCCTTTTAAGAAAGAGTTGATGAAACATGGAAGAAATCTAATCTAATTTGAGAATTTTTTTTCATAAAAAATTAATTATTATAGAAAATCAAGACAAACGAAACTTAAAAGAAAAGAAAATCAAGGATTCCTAATTAAATCAAAAATCATACTTAAAAGAAAGAAATTAGGTCGTATGCTAACTATAATATGGCACTACTTTTTTTTCTTTCTTTTTGAGGTGGGACGTGTGTTTTTAGTAAAAATAGTTAAAATAATTTGATAAAATAATAAAAAGTCATTTCTTATTACGTATTTAAAAAATTTTAAAATTTAATACTTATTAAAATTTTCTTATTCTAAGGCTTTTATATTTGTTTCTAGATTTTTCAAATCTTATTAAAATCAAATTTAGTTGTTTTATAATTCTTAAACTAATAGAAAAAGTATCAGTTGTCATTAATTCTGACGACTTCTAATAGAAAAGGTTTTACCATAAATATATATTAATTAATTGTTAACTTTTAAAAATTAGAAAAAAAAATAGAGAAAAGACGATTTTGTCTAAAACGAAAACTTTTAATGAAGGGCAAAAAATTCAAACAACATTTCTAATGCCCTTCACATTTTTAATATATATTATAGATATGGATATAGATATTGGGCTTTATATTAATTTGTTATTAATGAAAAAACTAAAAATTAAAATTGTATATGTATTACGTCGGTTCGGTTTGGGTTCGGTTTGATTTTATTTTTTCTAATATCAAACCAAACCAAGAATGAATATTTTTTTTTGCCAATACCAAACCAATCAAACCAAACCATAAGTTGGAATTTTTCCTCGATTTGATTTGATTCATCGGTTAGATTTGACTTAACGGTTCGATTTGTACACCCCTAGTGCTAATCATGGACACGGGCCATCTAGTACTACTTATATAAGAGAGGGTCTTGAGACTTTGGTAGTCCAACAAGGGCCTTTTTGATATTTTAAATTTTTGGTAAAATAAAATTATTACGCTTGACAAATAATAGTGTTTTTTTTAATTACATAATTTCATTTTCACAGTTATTCTTTTTGTTAAGATCATCTCATTTGGATTTTTAGATTACAATTTAATTAATACTCCCTTCATTTTAATTCAATAATCACTTTAACTCAAAAAAAAAATTCAACAATTACTTTAACTCAAAAAAAAATTCAAGCAAACTTTTAATACAAAATTAAAGTTTACAATGATTTTCAACTACAACCTCATAGTTCTTTTTGATATTATAATATAATATATAATATCTTGTATTTATTATTTCTCGCAGTTTTTTGATATTATAATATAATATATAATATCTTGTATTTATTGTTTCTCACAGTGAACGTGAAAAAGTATAAAACAATGATTAAAATAGGACGAATTGGTTATTCTTGTAAGGGGTGTGTAAAAAATAAATATAATAAGTAAATTGACCAAATTGAATAATCTATTAATGTAGTTTAATTATAAGTTAATATCCTTATTAAGTTAATTTATATAATAAGTATCAAAATAAATTTATTTTTAGCTATAATTAAGAAAATAAATATTCGCAAATTTTACAAAAATAACAATATTTTTTTTCTATTTTTGATCTTCTTCGAAGAGTAATTATTGAATATTTTAAATTATGTCAATATGTAAAATCAAATTACTTGTAGCTTTTTGATATATTCTAATTCTCTAGTAATATCTTCTTCCTCATAGATAACGTTTTTATTTAAAATGATCCAATAATGTGATTAACAACTCTAATAATTATGAAAACTTATCAACAAGACTTTTTAACAGATCATGTGGATTGTAAAGTAAAAAAATGTGTCATATAAATTATATTTCTAACTTAAAATTATTAATTTTATACTTTACGTTAAACTCGGGCCTCATGAAACTAGTTGTGTATATATGCAACAAAGTGTTGTAGTACTATATATGCTATGTAGATAAAGTGTTATATATATGTTCTAAAGAAAAGAATGTTGATTTTTGATTGTCCGTAAGTACCTCAACTAGGTAGAGATTCAGGTTTGTTTTAAAACTGTTTGTTTAGCCTTCCCCCATCATCAGGGCCTTGACATTATTCGAAAGTTGAGATTTCAATTGTCATAGTCGTGTATCAATTAACTAGTATAGTATACGTGTGTTTCACGTGTGTCTAGTGTTAAATAATAAAATTATATGTAAACTTGTGCGAATTAAACTTTACCTGAGTCAGAATCTTGCGAAAATAATCTTTTTATCTCCGTAAGACAGCTTTCTTTTGTTTAGTGACTTCTTGAGATTTAAGAGATGCACTCTGAAATTGCATGAGAATCATATGAAGATGGGAGCTTACCTCTGGAGAAATTCAATCTCAAGCTCATCAAGATTATAGACAAAATGACTCCAGAACTTTTATTTGCTTGCAATTTTTAGACCTAATTTTTATATGGTAACGTATATTAACAGTAATACACATGATGAGTTGAATATTTTAAGAGCCATATGTTCTAGGGTTCATATATTTCATGTATTTTAGGACTTTTTATTTTTTTCATATTTATTTTATATTTTTTTCATATATTTTAGGAATTCTTAATTTAATAAAGGAAAAATGCAAAAAGACAATTTTGTCTATTACAATATATTTTAATAAATGACAAAAAATTCAAATCACTTTTCTAAGGGCCTTCAGGCTTTTAATATAGATTAGTCAAGTGTACGTGCTTTGCACGTGTGTCTCGTGTTGATAAGTATAATCATATACAAAGAAGTAAAATAATAAAAGAAATAGCAATTGAGTTAAAATAAATGTTATATCTATTTAAAAGATATAGTTTAACATTATAAGTGTTTCATCTTAATAAATAAAATTATATATAAAATAAAAAATTTAACGAATTAAAAAATTTTACTCATCAAAGAAAAAGATGTAAAGAGAAATTAAGCTGCAAAGGAGCATTTGTTGTACATATATGTCATATAAAATTAAAACATAAATATTATTAGTACACTATGATCCAATTTAGGGTTGAGACTAATATGCATAATATAAAATATAACAGAAAGGGAGAAAAAAAGTCAGAAAATTAAGAAAGCACGAATAAAAAAATATTTTGTAAGAATATATTATTATCTTTCGATCTTGTCCAACATCACTTCTTTACCTTGCTAAAGCTAATGATCGTACATGGACAAACTTTTTACTTTCTTCAATTACTCAAAATCAATATTGTATATATCTTTAATCAAAGAGCGTACATAATTAGATGTAAATATTTAATGATACACTTACGACAACATCAGAATGCATATTAAAAGTGTTAACCTCAATTTCTTTGTGACTAATCAATTAAACAACATATGATCGATCATAAAAAATATTGCGAGAATAATTTTCTTCTAAATAATAAATTTAGATAGATCATCTAACTTTTGAAATAATAAATCATATGTTAATTAAATTAATAGAAGTTGTACCTCAATTATCTGCGTTCTTTTGAAGCTTAAAATTTGAATTGAAATTTTCATCCTTACCGCATTTTTCCGAGTGAGGTCAACACCTATCAAATATAAATTATGATAAAATCTCAAAAATTGATAGAATCTCAAAATATCACAAAGCACACATAAAAATAATCACATAATTAAGCAATCAAACCAACATTTAAAAGCAACGAATAACCAGTAGCTGATAAAAAGAATTTTAAAGTGCAAAGAAAATATAAATTAAATAGAAAAGTAAAGAGATAAAAATTCATACAATTACTTGGATGCTAACATTAAAAAGGAGAGTTTACTTAATTTTTTTTATATTTTAAGTAATATTCTTGCCAAAATAACCTACCCATTTTTGTGAAATTATTGTTCAAAAGGGACCGAAAAATTCAGTCAACAAATAACTACTAAAATAGTATTTTGTTAGTATTAAAGTTCATATTTTATTACATCTTTTTATGTAAAATATTAATTTATTATCAGTTCCTCTAATGTAAATTAATATTTGAAAATTAATAATATTTTAAATTATGTTTAAATAAGAAAAGATTAATAACCTTGAAAATTAATTGTATTTTTAATTATGTGTAAATAAGGAAAGATTAATAACCAAATTTTAATGGGACACCTAAAATATTTTAAAATAATTAAATAATAATTTAGTAATATGGTAAATGATTGTTTTATCTATTGTGGAGTCTTTTAGTGAAGGGCAAAAAGTTCAAATCACTTTTCTAAAGATTTTCACACTTTTAATATATTATAGATATAGATTATATATATAGATATAAATATAAATTATAGATATAGATTATTATTATTATTATAACGTGTGTCCCTTATCATTATTATAAAACCTTTACTGGATTATTTGAAAAGTTGAATTATAAAATAGATTATGTTGATAATAACAATATTAATTATATCATTTATAATGTAATTCCAATAAACACTTATGATCAGTGTCACCAGTATATAATAAGAAATCAGTTATTGCATTTCTGTTAGCTCCATAAAGGACATAACTCCATCACCAGGAAAAAATTGAAAATTATGCTTCTCTTATTGATGCTAGCTACTTAAATAAATTCAGATCAAACTGCTTATATTTCAAGGTATAACTGTATTGTTATGCACATAAAAAGTCACTTCAAAAATTCTACATGTTGCTTGAGAAGTATTTGAACCGCTTCGAAGACTTTACACAACATATAATTGAAATCAATAATCGTCTATTCAAAAAATCCTCCAAGCAATGTTGCTTGAATTCTACAAATATGTTATCGTAATCGTGTCAGATTCTCTAACTTACACTACTTTCGAAAGATGCGATACACATCAACATTTTTTTTAAGAATTCGAGCAATATAATTCTAAGTAGTCGATCATGGTCCTTTTAACAGTATCAAAGATTGAAAGTAGCAAACTTTGCACGAATCCACACTCCCAATGAAGAAAAAGACACTCTTCATCATCACTTTCTAGAAACTTCTCTTCATCCTCCTCTTTCTCCCCCAACAACCTAGCCGCTAGCCTCTCCTTCCTACTTATACCCTTTTTCTTCCTAGTCTTAATAGTAGCCTCCGCCTCTATTGTTGCTATCGTTGCGATAAAAACTGAAAGTCATAGGAGCTTAAAACAAAATCAAATCTAACATGAAATACAGATCCTAGAAACCAATAAAATCAAGGGTACATAACTAATATTATCAATTAAAGCTTAAAATCATATTATATCAAACTAAGAATTAAATCATAAAAAGAAAATCATTTTTCTTTAAATAATATATACTATCATGACATACTTTAATTATATTAATTTGTGTCTTGTTTTGCGGTAGATAATCAAAACACCACAATCACAATTTAGCTCCTTAATCAATCGATTAAATGAGCGTTACCATGGTTTGAATGCGTGGAAGGTTGTTCTTGCCCACACTCAGATTATAAAAGGTCTGAGGATGGTTGTTTTGAAACAAAGACAACAACATACCTAGTGAGATCCCACAAATAGGGTCTGAGGAGTGTGTGTGTACGCAACCTAGAGAGGTGGTTTCGTTGGACTTTTTAGTTGGTTGGCATATACTTTTTTTTTATAAGGTAACTTGTTGGTTGGAATATGCTTCTTAATGAATGTTCAATGACGTTGCTGTTGTTAAAAAAGTACTTGTTGGATCATCGAATTAGCAATTCCTTGACGTCTCCCTATCCATGACTGATGCAACTTTAATCATAAAAGGTGGATTCGCTTAGTTATTTAGGATAAGTTGAATATACATATATAATACAGATCTATTTTAGTACAAGCCCATGTTTACACAGTATCAACAACAACAATCATAACATTCATAATAATAATAAAAATTACACTAAATTTGATGAACTATATTCCAGGTTTTTATTTATAAAATTCTCTGCGTTCTTTATAAAAAATAATTTTGTTGACAAGATCACCTGTTAATATTCAATGTATTTGTATTGCATGCAGTAATGCTTGCACCGTTTCCTAGCCATAAAGAAGTTGGAAACAGTCATTGAACTCTGAAGACCTTCCCTGGATCATTACCAGAACAACATCACAAAGCACTTTTCAAAGAAACTTCTTCTGTTGTGGTTCGATTCTGAATATAAAAATGCTTGATCTGACTTACTTTTAGATAGATTTACTCTGTAGATCAGTAGAAAGTTGTTGGTTTGCTCGAGTTGCTATGGTGGAGGTGGCTGGCAACTCATTGGTAAATACTTGTATCTCTCGTTTTCCGAAAAGATTCATGCTTTAGTTTATGTTTGAAAAAGGCAGAAACCCTTCTTGATTTGGAATCCTTCGTGGGCAATTTGAATGTCAATGATGAAATAAAAATTAAAAATCTGGCATTCCTTATACTGTGTACTTTGCCATAAATAATAATTCACATTAGTTAGAACTCCTACTTTGAAGGAAAAATAAAAACTAAAAAGCAAGGACTCCTTATATAATACAGTTTACTTTGCCAAAAATTAAGTCACATACAGGTAGTCCTATTATTGCTTATACTTTGCCAACAATAGTCAAATTTAAATAAGCAAATTTAAGTTCTTAATTGATCAAAATTCTACTTTGTCAAAAGTAGCTAACGTACTCCTATTGTTGTTTATACTTTGCCAAAAATAATCAACTTTAAATTGGTAATTTTAGGAGTTTTTAATTGATCAAAATTCCTCCTAACTCATTATATTTTAGGAGTTAATATTATAATTCATATTTAAAAAAAAATTAAAAAAGGTAAAAAGACGATTTTGTCTTAAGAGGAGGATTTTAATGAAGGGCAAAAAGTTCAATTCATTTTTCTAAAGGCCTTCACACTTTTAATATATTATAGATATATAATTAATTAACAATAAATGAATACTAAAACAACAAATTATTGTGTGTGTTATAAAATAATAAAGAACAAGAAGAAGAGTAGAAAGAATAGAGAGAGTGATTCTTATTCTTCCCTTGAGAGAGATGAGAGATCATAAGATTATAAATACAATGAACAAAACCCCTCTATTTATAGGGAAAATTTACTACTAGTCTGAGTAAAAGACAGATGCTTCAAATCCTAATAGATATCAAAGTAGATCTTGATAGACATTCACTATAATGTAAATACATTTATAACAGTGTGTACGTTATATTATTAATTTTAAGAAAAAAAAATGTGAAGAACATGATAATTCACCATACATTTTCTAATGTCTCTTTTAATTATTATAGACATGTGAAATATATTAAAATATACTTTAATCTTGTAGTTTTAAATATACTGTATGAAAATTTAGAAATAGAGTATTTTAAAAAAAGATATTGAAATGGACTAAAAAAGGTAAAATAAACAATTGAATTCGTATATTTCTTTCTTATACAGGAAGACATTTCTTTGTGTAATTTCTTTTACACCGATCACTGATTGAGCTAACAAATACTCTTTCTTTTGAGAGATTTTAGGTTTCATGCCTTATAGTAGTACTACTCTTTTAGGTACACATTTGTATTGCTTTCTAGCTAATTAAGATTTAATAAATTTTTTTAGTTGCTTTCAAAGTTCTAAATATTTTTTTTAAATATAATTAAAAAATCTAAGATTAAATCACAATTAGTACAAAATTTTCAAAAAAAAATTAGATGAAAATACATGAAAAAATTCACGATTTTCAAAATTAAGAAAAATATGGAACAAACTAAATAACCATTATCGTGCCCCATTTTAGTGCTCAATTAACTTGAAGTATCTAACTACAAAAAGGCAAATAAAATCTATTAGAAAAATAACAATTAACATCCTAATGATCTATATTTAAATTGTCATAATCCTCAGGTTCGAATCAATTATTATACTGTATTTGTATTGTTAGATGAAATTCACTATTTAGGAAAAGAAATCAATTAAGAAAAAATACTATAAAAAGTCAAGTTACCAATCTTTGCTTTTTATCGACTACTTAATTCGGCGGCAACATACTTGTTTCATTTATTTTCTGTTAAGAAATATTCACCTGAAAAAGAAACACAGAAATTATCAAAAGAGGAAAATGAATCCAAGGTGGAAAGAATAGTGATACATAATACATGGAAGAAAATTAAATCAAACCCAAAATAAAAAAAAATGGATAAATAAATTTAAAAAAAAAAGAAGAGAGAAGATATATATATACAAATTTACATCAAAATAAGAAAAAATTCTCAAGTTTACCTCAAATCAAAAGGAGCAATTCTCGAAATTGTTGACGGCCTCTTTATACCTACAATCAGTGATTAAAAATATTTAATGATAAGCCAAACAATTAATAAATAAAAATCAAATCTCCTAAAAACCTAATCCCATAAATAATCCTCAGAACGTAGTAAATGTAATTTTTTAACCATAAAGCATAGATAAAAAAATCTTTAATTAATAAGACAACTAATTATTATGCATTCAGAATGACCTATCAATTTTTCATAACGAAATGTGATGATCCAATTAATTTATCCAAAATTATAAATAAGTCAATTCATTACTAATTATCATGAATTCCGAATGACCAACCAATTTCTCGGAAAAAAATGCGACTATCTAAATAATCTGTCCAAAATTATAAATAATTCAATTTCAAATCACTAATTGTATATGGAATATTATAAACAAAACTCACAAAGAAATTTCTCAATTTATGATTGTTTATCAAAAATACATCATTTATTATTGTAAACTTCAAAATCAGTCTAAATTTTAGAAAACATACCTCTCCACAAATTCACTTCAAGAATTTGCAATTTTGATAAAGAATATGAATGATATATTTATGGTGAAAAACATAAAAGAAAGTAATAAGACAAACATTAAGATCTACTATAAAAGAAAAATTTGTAAAAAAGAAAACCTAGAAATACAAAAGTGATAAAGTTCATGAATGAGATTGTGCATTGATATTTTTTTATATATATAGGAGACCCTAAAACAAAAAGGAATTAAAAAAGTAAATATTGTCTAAACCAAAAAGAAATTTAAAAAGTAAATATTATAGATTCCAGGGGCCTTGAGCTCTAGGTGACAAAAGAGTTTTCAAATGAAGTGTGGGTGACACAAGTCTTAATAATTGAGTGGAGGTGACAATTACTTTATTAAGGATTGAGAAAGTAAGAAAAGTTTGAAAATAACCCACAAGTTTTTTAATTTATACTTTGATCCAATGTAAAATCTAATATAACTAGAAATGGGGGGAAAAAGGCACGTTTCTCTCTCTTCTCATTTATTGAAGTTTTCTCTCTCTTCGTGACTTTTGTTGTTCATTGTTGTTGTTGCTTTATTCATCATCTTCTTCTTCATTATCATCATCTTATTCTTCATTGTCATCTCTTCTTGCTCATCATCATCATCTTCTTGTTATTGAACATTGTTGTTACCGCTACTATTGCTACTTGATCAATTTTTTTAGGTCAAATTTTATTTGTATATCACTTGGAAATTACTTATAGGTGATTTTAGTAAGTAAAATTATAATTTTTAGTTGAATTTCTCATCTGGGTGTATCTGCTACTGTTGTTTTTTCAACAGTAGATAAAACATGTAACGTAAATCCAACGGATGAGTAATCTGTTGCACAGATGAGTAACATATTGCAACATATTGACTAATCTGTTGCAACATATTGACTAATCTGTTGCAACATATGACTAATCTGTTGCAATAGATTACTTATCTGTTGGATTTGTATTATAGTGTTGTAACATGAATCCAATAGATGGGTCATCTGTTGCAACAGATTAGTCATATTTACAACAGATTACTCACTTGTTGCAATAAATAACTCATATATTGAATTCATGTTGCAAGTTCTATCCATTGTAGCAGTAGCAAATATACCAAATAAAAAATTCAACAAAAATCATAATTATACTTACAAAATCACTTATGAAGTAATGTCCAAGTGATATACGAACAAAATTTGACCTAAAAAATTCAAAAAATTTCAACAAAGGCACAACGAATAAGTGAAAACACAGGAAAAATTTTATGAAACAAGTAAAGAAGACAAAAATAGTGTATCATACATCAAATGCAAAAGGATTGAGGGGACAAACGTTTGAGTTCTCCTAAAAATATTTAAGTTCCCTAGTATTTTAATTGTTTTCTAATAGATAACCCATCTATTATAACAGATTTTCTGTCTGTTTGATAATTTCAACATGTCGGTCATCTGTTGATTCAAATTAAGCAATTATTAGTAATAACTAAATTGATTTAGCTAAAATTAAAGACAAGTCTTTAGGACAATGGGACAAACATTTAAGTTCTCCAAAAAATGTTTGAGTTCCCTAGCATTTTAATTATTTTCCAACAGATCACTTATTTGTTGCAATAAGTTAGTCATCTGTTGCAATAAATGCTTATAACAGGTTAGTCATTTGTTGATTCAAATTAAGCAATTATTAATAATAATTAAATTGATTTAACTAAAATTGAAGACAAGACCTTAGACAAGGGGGAAAACATTTGAGTTCTCCTAAAAAATATTTGAGCTTTAGTATTTTAAATTATTTTTCAACACATATTTTGTCTATTTAGTAATTTCCAATGGATGAGCCATATGTTGCAACAACTTAGTCATCTGTTGCAACAGATGTCTATATCTGTTTGATAATTTTCAATAGATGAATTAGTTATTGCAACAAGTGAGTCATTTGTTGCAACAGATGTCTATATCTGTTTGGTCATTTTCAATAGATGTTTTTATTTGTTTGGTCATTTCCAACAGATTACTCATCTGTTGTAACATGTTAGTCATCTATTGATTCACATTAAGTTATTATTAGTAATAACTAAATTGATTACTAAAATAAAATATGAATTAATAAGTTCAATTATAGTTTCAATTAATCTCATGGTAATTACACGATCAACTAAGTATGTTCGTCCTGAGTAGAGTGATCAATTGACCAATTTTATTTGAAATGATTCAAACTAATTCATCATTAGAAATAACAATATTGATTTAACTAAAATTAAAGATGGATTAGTAAGTTCAACTACGATTTCAATAAATTTCATAGTAATTACATGATCAATTAAGTGTTTCGTACTGAGTAGAATGATTAATTGACAAATTTTATGTGAAATAATTCAAATTAAAACATTATTAGAAATAACTACATTGATTTAACTAAAATTAAAAATGAATTAGTAAGTTCAATTACGATTTCAATTAATCTCAATAATTAAATGATCAATTAAGTGTTTCATCCTTAGTAGAATAATTAATTGACCAACTTTATTTTAAATTATTCAAATTAAGCCATTATCACTAATAACTATGTTGATTTAACTAAAATTAAACATGAATTAATGAGTTCACTTACAATTTCAATTAATCTCATCGTAATTACATGATTTACTAAGTGTATTCGTCCCAAGTAGAGTGATCAATCGACCAATTTTATTTGAAATAATTCAAATTAAGATATTATTAGTAATAACTAAATTGATTTAACTAAAATTAACGATAAACTTACAATTTCAATTAATCTCATAGTAATTAAATTATCAACTAAGTGTATTCTTCATGATTAGAGTGATCAATTGACCAATTTATTTGAAATGAAACAAATTAAGCCATTATTCGTAATAACTAAATTGATAAAACTAAAATTAAAGATGAATTGATAAGTTCACTTACAATTTCAATTAATCTCATAGTAATTACATGATCAACTATGTGTATTCGTCTCGAGGAGAGTGATCAATCGACCTATTTTATTTCAAATGATTCAAATTAAATCATTATTAGTAATAAATAAATTGATTTTGACTAAATTAAAGATGAATTGATAAGTCCACTTACAATTTCAATTAATGTATTTGTCCTTAATAGAATGATCAATTGATAAATTTTATTTAAAATGATTCAAATTAAACAATTATTAGTAATAACTAAATTGATTTAACTAAAATTAAAGACAAGACCTTAGACAAGGGGACAAATATTTGAGTTCTCTTAAAAACATCTAAGCTTTACTATTTTAAATTATTTTCCAACATATATCCTATATGTTTGATAATTTTGAACAAATGAGTCATCTGTTGCAACAACTTAGTCATTTATTGCAACAGATGTCTATATTTGTTTGATAATTTTCAATAGATGAGTCATTTATTGCAACAGGTTAGTCATCTGTTGCAACACATGTCTATATTTGTTTGGCCATTTCCAACAGATGTCTTTATCTGTTTGGTCATTTCCAACAGATGTCTTTATCTGTTTAGTCATTTTCAACAGATTACTCATCTTTTGCAACATGTTAGTCATCTATTGATTCATATTAAGCCATTATATTAGTAATAACTAAATTTATTTAACTAGAATTAAACATGAATTAATAAGTTCAATTACAGTTTCAATTATCTCATGGTAATTACACTATCAACTAAGTGTGTTCGTCCTGAGTAGAGTGATCAATTGACCAATTTTATTTGAAATGATTAAAACTAAACCATAATTAGAAATAACTATATTGATTTAACTAAAATTAAAGATGAAGTAGTAAGTTGACTTACAATTTTAATTAATTTTATAGTAATTACATGATCAACTAAGTGTTTCGTCTTAAGTAGAATGATCAATTGACCAATTTTATTTGAAATAATTAAAATCAAGAAATTATTAGTAATAATTAAATTAATTTAACTAAAATTAAAGATGAATTGATAATTTTAATTACGATTTTAATTAATCTCGTAGTTAGTAATTACATGATCATCTAAGTGTATTCGACTTGAGTAAAGTGTTAATTGACCAATTTTATTTGAAATGATTCAAATTAAGCTATTACTAGTAATAACTACATTGATATAACTAAAATTAAAGATGAATTGATAAGTCCAATTACGATTTCAATTATTCTCATATTAATTATATGATCATCTTAGTGTGTTCGTTCTGAATAGAGTGATCAATTGACTAATTTTATTTGAAAGGATTCAAATTAAGCCACTATTAATAATAGCCAAATTGATTTAATAATTACAATTTCAATTAATCTCATAGTAATTACATAATCATTTAAGTGTATAACCTATTGCAACAGATTTAATCTGTTGCAACAGATGAGTCATTTGTTGAAAATTATCAAACAGATATACACATATGTTGCAGTAGATTAGTCATCTATTGTAACAAATGTCTTTATTTGTTGGTCATTTACTACAGATGACCAATCTGTTGCAACATATGACTTTATCTATTTGTTATTTCCAACAGATTACTAATCTGTTGCAATAGGTGACTAATCTGTTGCAACAGATGTCTTTATCTGTTTGGTCATTTTCAACACATTACTCATCGTTTGCAACATCTTAGTCATCTATTGATTCATATTAAGCCATTATATTAGTAATAACTAAATTGATTTAACTAGTATTAATAAGTTCAATTACTGTTTCAATTAATCTCATGGTAATTACACGATCAACTAAGTGTGTTCGTCCTGAGTAGAGTGATCAATTGACCAATTTTATTTGAAATGATTCAAACCAAGCCATAATTAGAAATAAATATATGGATTTAACTAAAATTAAAGAGAATCAGTAAGTTCACTTACAATTTCAATTAATTTTATAGTAATTACATGATCAACTAAGTGTTTCGTCTTAAGTAGAATGATCATTTGACCAATTTGATTTGAAATAATTAAAATTGAGTAATTATTATTAATAACTAAATTAATTTAACTAAAATTAAAGATGAATTGATAATTTAATTATGATTTCAATTAATCTCATAGTAATTACATGATCATCTAAGTGTATTCGTCTTGAGTAAAGTATTAATTGACCAATTTTATTTGAAATGATTCAAATTAAGATATTATTAGTAATAACAACATTGATTTAGTAAAATTAAAGATGAATTGATAAGTTCAATTACGATTTCAATTAACATGTTGCAATAGATGAGTAATCTGTTGGAAAAGACCAAACAGTTAAAGACATTTGTTGAAAATAACCAAACATATATAGACATATGTTGCAACAGATGACTAACATGTTGCAATAGCTAACTCATCTATTGAAAATTATCCAACAAATATAGACATCTGTTGCAACAGATGACTAAATTGTTGCAACATATGACTCATCTATTGGAAATTCTTAAATAGATAAGATATATGTGAACTCAGAACCAAAATGAGCCACAGAATTTAAAAAGTGACCAAAATAGGTCACCTATTTAAAAAATTACCAAAATAGGCTAAACGTAATAATTTATTACGTTTTCTATTTTTTTTCTTAACGATCAACTAACGGAGTTGACTTTTACAATTTCTTACGTTTTACATTTTTTTGTAAAACTTAAAAAATTCTTACGTTTTATAAAAAAAATATAAAACGTAAGAATTTCTTACATTTTACACGATGACCGAGGAAAAAATGCGGTGAATTATCAAATCAATTAAAAAGATACTAAAAATGAGTTGTTCAACATAACAAAAAGTTACGTTCTTAACTTTTTTATAGCAGTGGTCCCCTACCCATAATTTCTTTTTCCACAGATGTCCCATCACTTCTACTTTTTCCTTTTTTTACATATGATAATAATGAATTTTTTGATTAGTTAAATTTATTTATATTTTACATGTAGTTCAAATAATTTATTTTTTTCTCTATGTAGTAAATTTTTACGTTTTACATAAAAAATTTAAAAGTTAGAAGTATCAATTACCTCATTAACTTAACAATTTTCTTATATTTATTCTATATCAAAAAATAATCACTTCTATCCTTAATTATCCGATTTCTCTCTGAAAAATTATACTTTTGAGTTTTTCTCTACTCCAAAATAGTAAAATATTGAATTATCGTCGATCAAATTTCCTACTATATACAATAATTATATTTTTTTGGTGTGTTAAAAACATGAAATTAATTTTTTTGGATTGTGATTCATCGTAGTTTTCGATTAGTGTTTCGATTAGGATATTGAGGAGACTCACATGCACAAATACGTTTCATATTATAATTAATCGAGTAAAAAATCATAATTTAATTTAGGAACACTACTAAATTAATATAAGAAAATATATTTTTTTAGGAACACTCCTAAAAAAATATAATTCTTGTATATAGTAGCATATTTGATCGACGATAATTCAACATTTCACTATTTTGGAGTAGAGCAAAACTCAAAAGTATAATTTTTTAAAGAGAAATCGGATAATTAAGGATAGAAGTGATTATTTTTTGATATAGAATAAATATAAGAAAATTGTTAAGTTAATGAGGTAATTGATATTTCTTTTTTAAATTTTTATTTATGTAAAACGTAAAAATTTATTATAAAAAATAAATTATTTGAACTAGATGTAAAATATAAATAAATTTAACTAATAAAAAAAATCATAATTATCATATGTAAAAAGAGGAAAAAGTAGAAGTGATGGGACATTTGTGGAGAAAGAAATTATGGGTGGGGGACCACTGCTATAAAAAAGTTAAGAACGTAACTTTTTGTTACATTGAATAACACTTTTTTTTAATACCTTTTTAATTGATTTGACAATTCATTGTTGTTTTTCCTCGGTTATCATGTAAAACGTAAGAATTTCTTACGTTTTATATTTTTTTTATAAAACATAAGAATTTCTTATGTTTTACAAAAAAAATGTAAAACGTAAGAAATTTTTACGTTTTTGTAAAAGTCAACTCCGTTAGTTGACCGTTAAGAAAAAAGTAAAAAAGGTAATAAATTATTACGTTTAGCCTATTTTGGTAACTTTTTAAATAGGTGGCCTATTTTGGTCACTTTTTTAATTCCGTGGCTTATTTTGACTCCGAGTTCGATATATGTTGAAAAGCAATTTAAAATACTAAAGCTCAAATATTTTTAGGAGAACTCAAACATTTGTCCCCTTGTCTAAGGTTTTGTATTAAAGACTTATCTTCAATTTTAATTAAATTAATTTAGTTATTATTAATAATTGCTTAAGTTGAATAAAAAAATGACTAACCTGTTATAAACATCTGTTGCAATAGATGATTAACTTGTTGCAACAAATAGATAATCTATTGGAAACTAATTAAAATACTAGAAAACTCAAATATTTTTACGAGAACACAAATGTTTGTCCCATTATCGTAGAGACGTCTTTAATTTTATCTAAATCAATTTAGTTATTACTAATAATTATTTAATTTGAATCAACAGATGACTAGCATGTTGCATCAGATGATTCATCTGTTGGAAATTATCAAACAGATAGAAAATCTGTTGTAACAAATGGGTCAACTATTAGAAAGCAATTAAAATATTTGGAAACTTAAACGTTTTTAGGAGAACTCAAATGTTTGTCCCCTTGATCCTTTTGCATTTGATGTATGGTATATTAGTTTTGTCTTCTTTACCTGTTTCATAAAATTTTTCATGTGTTTTACTTATTCGTTATGCCCCTGTTGAAATTTAAAAAAAAAATTAGGTCAAATTTTATTCATATACCACTTGGACATTACTTCATAGCTTATTTTGTAAGTAAAATTATGATTTTTGTTGAATTTCTTATTTGGTGTATCTGCTACTGCTACAATGGATAGAACCTGCAATATGAATCCAACATATGAGTCATCTATTGCAACAAGTGAGTAATCTGTTGCAATATATGACTAATCTGTTGCAACAGATGACCCATATATTGGATTCATATTACAACACTATAAAACGAATCCAACAGGTGAGTAATCTGTTGCAACAAATTAGTCATATATGTTGCAACATGTTACTCATTTGTTGCAATAGATTACTCATTTGTTGCAATAAATTAGTCATATATGTTGCAACAGATTAGTCATTTATGTTGCAACAGATTACTCATTTGTTGCAATAAATTAGTCATATATGTTGCAACATATTACTAATCTGTGCAATAGATTAGTCATATATGTTGCAACAGATTACTAATTTGCGCAACATATTAGTCATATATGTTGCAACGGATTACTAATCTGTGCAACAAATTAGTCATATATATTGCAACAAATACTCATCTGTTGAATTCACGTTACATATTTTATCCATTATTAAAAAACAGCAGTAGCAGATACATCCAGATGAGAAATTCAACTAAAATATAACAAACATTAAAAAAAATAACAAAAAACATTAAAAAAATAACAAACACCAACAAATCAAGTTCCTCATTTTCGTCATAACTTAAAAGCCCTAATTTTTTACTTGTGAAAATCGAAAAGAAACGATGAAGAACTAGAAGTTGTTGTCGCCGGAGAATGTTGTCACGTCGACTGACGGTTGAAAGTAAAAAAGGAACGGGCAAGAACTCAAAACTATTTGTTGTCAGTGGTTGAAGTAGAACAAGATTGAACGGAGAGATTTGAAAAGTTGTTGGTTGGGAGAAGTTAGAGAGAGAAACTATCGAGAGAAAGAGAGAAAAGAGATAGATTAATTTGTAGAGGGAGGGAAGTTTTGTGGGTGTGAGTTAATTTGTATTTTTGAAAAGATTAAAAAGTTTAAAAAATATTAATCAAGTACACAATTAACCTAATCAAGTTTTTTAATTATGTTTGACCGTTTAAATTGGTCAATGTCACCAATCCTTTATTCAAGACTTAAAAGACACCTTTCCTTCCAATTTCTCTAGATTCCAACACCTAAAAAAAACAAAAACTAAAACATGAAATTTTTTTAAAGAAAAAGACAAATAGACTCCTATTTAGAAAAAAAACATTACATAAATAAAAAATATAGAATTTTTTAAAGTAGAATTATAGAGCATTTTAACATTGTACGATAATTTAAGAATAAATAATATTCTAAAACTTATGCTTTTAAAATATATCATAGTATTTATATGATTATAAGACTATGCAAGAACCAACTAAGAGGAGCGAATCCTTTAACCTGTATCAGCAATCCAATGAAGCTACCATATTTGTTAATAAAAAAAAATCATAACTCACCATACTTCCAACAAAAATTATTTGTCCTTTACTTAGTGGGTTTTTACTAATAATAAAAAGAGGATTCGAATCCCTATTTTGGATTACCTGGCTTTTAAAAAAATTAATAATCAAAATTTAGTATATTTATTTTATTAAGATTCCATATATATTCTACTGGTTATTGCTTTTCATATATTTCAAAAGTCCTTAATTTCTATTCCATACATTTTAGGAGTGTTTAATTTCTATTCATATATTTTTAGGAGTCCTTAATTTGATTAAATAATAAATTTATTTTTTTAAAAAAAAAAGTGAAAAGACAATTTTATCTATTGCAGAGAACTTTTAATGAAGGGTAAAAAGTTTAAATCACTTTTCTAAGGGTCTTTACACTTTTGATATATTATAGATATAGATGTATTTTTTTGTAAGGATAGGATATAAAAGAAACAAAAAAAAAAAAAGAAGAGATATGACTTGGAAAGAAATTTGATATTTTTTATGTTGGAGGCATAATTATTGAATCATAATTTCGGTAAATTTGTCACATATTTATATTTTCCTTCCGTAGATTTCTCAAGTAATAGTTGGAGGAAAAATTCAAGTGATGAGAATTTGTACAATAATTCCTTATATGGAAATAAATATTGACATTGTGATACTAATTTAGAGCAAAACTATCATTGTTAGCTTCTTGGTAGAATTTACGTTTTCTTCCATGACAGCTTTTAGGTTGTCATCTTCTGATTTAGCTCCTTTTTGTTCTTGTTAATTTGATACAAGCAGTTGTGATTAAATAAACCAGTGTAACTGCACGTGCCTTGCACCTGTAACATTTGATTATTTAAAGTTAAATAATTTTATCTATTACGAAGATTTTTAATGAAGTGTAAAAAATTTAAATCACTTTTTAAAGATCCTTCACACTTTAATATAATAATGTGAATATAAACATATAGTTTATTGTAAGAATATATGTATTTTACCATCAGAAGGTCCAAGTGAATGAAGGATCATCACTAGCTAGCATCCAATGTGACGAACTTAAAACTGTGAAAAATCCTCAAAATAGGATTTAAGGAAGTTGCTTGGTGGCTTTTTTGGAGTGGGTAGCTTGAGGGAGTAATTTGGTGTCTGTTTTGAAATTTTTACGTGAGGGAGTAATTTGATAGTAGTGGTAAGTTTGCTGAAAACATGAGTGAAGTTAATGATTTTATGGTAGTAGTATGGAGACGTTTAGGTGATGTGAGGAAGGGGTAATTAGAGTTTAGGATTAATTAGTATTTGACTTTTGTGTGTTAGTAGGAATATGGTGGTTGGACAGTTTGAGGTAGTGAAGTTAGTAGAGTTTTTTTGTTGGATTAGACTTAGTTTTGGGGTTGGGGGGGGGGGGGGGGGGGGGGGGGGAGGGGGAAGAAACGTGGCAAAGGTGTATTAGTTAAAAGTTTGATTTATTTTAGGTTAGTTTCTTATTATGGAAAGATTCTATCATAACTATATTTAATTAATTTTCAACTCTTAAATATTAGAAAAAAATAGCGAAAAGACGATTTTATCTAGAGGAAGACTTTTAGTGAAGGGCAAAAAGTTCAAACAACATTTCTAAGACCTTCACACTTTTAATATACTATAGACTATAGATATAGATTCTTTCCTTGTTATTTATTTGTAATTTATTTATTTAGATAGCTAGATAGATAGATAGACAGACAAATAGATAGAGATAGATGGAGAGAGAGAGAAAGAGTTGTCCTTTATGTGTTTTGGTTTGGTACACAAGTAATAGAAGAATCGAATATAAATTGCATGATTCTTAGGACCCGTTTGATCATAGATTTACAAAGTAGTATTTGAAAAAAATATGACAAATAGTGTTTGGTCATATAATATGTCATTATTTGACAAATATTTTTGATAAATAATTTAAATTTTTAAATGCTAGAAAATAATGTAATGACCTGAGAAATGCCAATACAATGAATACAGTCACTCTAGTTCGAAACTAGAAAGACAAAGAGGGAAATAACTAGCACTAAAATTAACGACCACGATCATAATTCAGTTAATGAGCTCCGAGGGCTCAGATGCAACTAGTTATAAAGCCTTAAAAACTCGTTTGCCAGAGTATTATGGCATAACTAGTATAGTCCGAATTCCCTCCTTTTCTAAATCATCTCGTCTCTCTTTCTATCCTCTAACCTGATTCTATCCTATTCTCTTCTCTTCCATTCTACAGGTTACAAGCTCATCTATGAAATCGAGTTGATAGTTTTTCATATTTTTAGTTTTGATTAGTTGTAATCATCATTCAATATCAATCAATATACTATCAGAAAATTGTTCCAAAAATATTGTGATTACTCCTTTTTAGCCTTTGAGAATTGAGATCATAACAATTGATATCAGAGACATGAACCTGTCTCGACTATGGGTAGTAATTCGAAGAAGATATTTGTGGAATCTACTATGGCCGAATTGGTTGAACGAAATAATGCAAATAGAAGGGCTCTTATGGATGGAATGTGAAGAATAGTTGTGAATGTTAAACAATGGCAGAGGTGGTGTGATGATTGCATATGTAGTGTTGACTATCAATGCAACTCTTGCATATATGGTTGCATACGCAGTGTTGACTGTCAATGCCACTTTTGTTTTGATGATTGTTTGAGGAAAAAGAATGAAGGAGAAAACCACACCGATGTGGTTTTAGATGAACTTGCCATGGCCGAACTGCTAAAAGTTGAAAATAGCAGTAAGATTGATTCAGAATACAATGAGGACCAGGTGTTCGATGAATGTTCTCAAAGGACAGGCTTGAACTTTACTCCATCCAAAAAACAAACACCACGAAGATCGATATCGTGAACTCACATTTGGATTCACAACCTTATGTTCTTGCTGTTGAGGATATAATACCAAAATTGATGGGTCCCAATATCTGTCCGGTGCTTATAATTTCACGACCCACCTTGAGTGTACACCTTGGTCAATTTCAATTGAGGTACTGAGTTTTATATTTAAACACATGGGACATAAGCTTGACAAGGATCTTGGTGACAAGCTATTCAATATAAAACTGGAGAGTGATATTACTAACATACTTTGTTTGCATAGATCTTCTAATAACATCAATCGAGTATGGGATACTGGATGGCAGTTGTTTATGCATTTCCCTGTTGTGCATATTGGTTCTATTTGTTCATATAAATACGATTATAGTGGTATAGGAGGCCTATCCTTACATGTAACAACATCATCCAGGAAGGAGATAATGTTACTTTGGGGCTCAATTTTACAATTAACCTTGCTTGATGACTCTAAAAAGGTAGCCGCAATTAATTTGTTTGAATACAATTGGACAGTTGAAAGGTGTGCCATCTAGAAAGCTTCTCAAAGAAGGGATTCAGTTATCGCTAGAAGTTTGTCTATTGCTAGAGCAAAGTGTTCCTTGGAAAAACTACATATTTATAGACTATGTCATTTTTGGTTATTTGATTTTATCCTTCTTGTTTCAATGTACTCGTGTGCTCATAACTTTTGGCGTAGACTTGAAGATGGCAAATCTACATGGTTATAGACTACTCAAAGAGAATTACTAGTGAATTGGTGAACCAAAACTGAAGTTAAGTTAGGAACATTCGACACTGGCCAGGGAACTAAGGGCTCAAGACAATGTGAAAGGAAGCCTAACTTTCTAAAATTGAAATACTTGTTAGCTTCTTGTCTTGCATCATTTTTGCCTTTGGATGATGACTTTGAACTTCTTCAGCCAAGTTCCCAGGATGCATCGCTGAGTCGTGGCTTACACAAAATGGAATACAATGGAAGTCATTCGAGTAGGATATGGCTCTCGACTGACTTGGTATTCCGAGAGAAATCGAAGGATCCTCCAAATATTGTGTTCAACAATTTATTTGTAGATACTTGTGAAGCTATAAGGTTACATCATTCAAGTTATACCTGGATTTATCTTCAAATCAAGAAGAATGGGAGAACACATTGCAAACAAGTTTCTTTGCGCTTGATACTTGGGTTGTGCCTTGGAGAGACTCTAATTTCTTCTCTGGCAATAATTTTGATCCTCCAAAAATTATTGCATCTCCATTGAGCTTTTATAACGTTCGTGAACTGCCTACTTCAGAGGATAGTCATCTGCAGAACTATATGGTCCCTAAAGAGAATATGATACGCATGAAGAAAGCTACTTATGATTCTTAAATAGCAATCATAGATGATAGAATTATAGCCTTTTTACGTCTTCTCTATGTGACTTCCGTGTATATTCTTAAGGATTAAAAGTTCCTATTTGGTCCAGGAGGCATTGGTATTTCATTGGTGGTCCTTCACATCAATTCTCATTCGATCCTGAAAGAGGATAACACCCTTGAGGACTTGGTGTTCTTCAACAAGTGGGGTGTTCTAAATTTCAGATTTTTAGCTCATCCTTGAGGTCAAGGATTATTTGAAGAGAAGGGGTATGTAATGACCTGAGAAATGACAATAAAATAAACGCAGTCACTTGAGTTTGAAACTAGAAAGACAGAGAGGGAAATAACTAACACTAAAATCAACGACCACGATTAGAATTCAGTTAATGAGCTCCGAGGGCTCAGATGCAGTCAGCTAGACGAGTTTTGTTATAAAGACTAAAAAACTTGTTTGGCAGAGTATTATGGCATAACTGGTATAGTCCAAATTCCCTCCTTTTCTGAATTCTCTCGTCTCTCTTTCTATCCTCTAACCTGATTCTATTATATTCTCTTCTCTTTCATTCTACAGGTTACAAGCTCATCTATGGAGTCGAGTAGATAATTTTTCATATTTTTAGTTATCTTTTAGTTTTCATTAGTTGTAATCATTATTCAATATCAGTCAATATACTATCAGAAAATTGTCCCAATAATATTGTGATTACTCCTTTTTAGCCTTTGAGAATTGAGATCATAACAAATAATTAGTATTTGGATCAAATTTTAATTTTTGAAAATATTTTAGATAAAATATATTTTTCAAATACTATGGTCAAATATATGGGAAAACTTTATCCAATTCTTAACCCAAAATGACTTGGCAAAAATATTTAAAAATTTATGATCAAATGCTAGTTTAATAATTTTTAATTTACATGATTTTATTCATGGAGAAAGTCTTGATCGATAATATTTTCATAGTCATATTTAAAAAAAATTCTAATTTTTCTAATAATGTTTTTGGGATGAGAGGTTTAAATATTATTACTCACAGTATTTCAAAATTAATAGATGTATGCCAATAGTCTGCGTATATATTATAGTTTCAAAGTTGTAATATCTGATGATACAATATTTTCAATAGAAAAATTGGAGATATTTTTATATAAGCTTGATGACGATATGTGTTGCAATATGCCGGAAGGAATACAAAATAGCCAATTAATTTAGAATGTAACACTTGTACTGTAATAGCAGGCTCAATAATTAATGGTGGGGTATTGATTGTTTTGTTCACGGATAAATAAGGCCCGTTTGGCCGTGAAAATCATTATTTTTCGGAGTTGAAATTTGAGTTAAAGTTGTGTTTGGCCATGAATATAAATTAAAGTTGTTTTTGAAATTTTGTGAGAGAAGTATGAGTAACTTGTTTTCACTTTTCCAAATACAATTTCGAAATTGTATTTGAAATTCTCATGATCAAACACATACTGTTTTCACTTTTTTCACTAAAGTAAAATAATTTTCTGGAATAAAGTAAACAAATTTCATGGCCAAACGACTACTAAATAATATTTTAAGTTGGCCTTTAGGTAAAACAAGCTAACTTCAAAATTAATGACAAAAAAAAAAAATTGATAATTTATTGTAATTAATTAACTTAAATAAATTAAATGAATATGTTTTTATTTGTTTTAGAACTTGGTTTAAACAAAAATTTCAAATTTTAATTAAAAAATAAATTAAATGGAGTGAGTAACTTTGTAAGTAAAATATGATTTTTAGTGTAAAAATCTAATGACGAAATTGTTTAGTGGACCCTCGTATTTACCCGAGTTTGTAAAATAAATAACTCTACTTAGCCTTTTGTCATTTGAACCTCTCAACTCATCAAAACACAATATTTTAAACTCTTTTAATGAATATGTGACATTAAATTATTAAGGTGGAACACGTATTTTTTGGGCAAGCGAAATAAAAAAACATTTAAAATTATGTTTAAAAAATTCAAATAATAATAAAAAGAAAAAAGAAAAAAAGAAAAAATCTCACTTTCATCTTCTCTTTTTAACCCTTCCATGTCCCCTGCACTCCCACCCAACACCCATTACCCTCTCCGGTCGCCCACCCCTCCAACTTTTTTTTCTTTTTTCTTCTTTGTCATCCCCACGGCCCCACCCCGTCTCCCCCACCCCCAAACCTACCCCCTCCAATTTTTTTTTTCTTTTTCTTTGTCAGCCTCCACCCATCTCTCTCACCCCGGCTGCACCACCCCACCCCACCTCATTATTTTTTTTTCTTCAGCCCTCACCCCCATCACATCCAAAAGAAAAAAATAATCTATCATTTTTCTTTAAAATTTCCTTCAGCTTCGTTGGAGATTCACTTTTTTATTTTTTTTCAAATCACTTTCTCAATTCAAAATTTTCATGTTATTTTAGAATTAAAATTTGAACTTGAATCGACAATGAGTGAGCGGATATTGAAAAATTAATGAATTTCGTGAAAAGCTTCATGTTCAAATTTGAAGAGTAATAAATGGATTTTTGTAGATTTGCCAAAGATATTCAAAATTGAAAATTTATCGTGTTTGTGTATTTGAATTTATAGTTGAAAATTTAAATTAATTCAAGAGAAATTTCAACTATTTGAACTGAATTTGATGCTCAATTTATGTGTAAACATCAAAAGAAAAAAAAAATTAAAATTTTATATAATTCGTAAAAGTCGTTTATTTAATTAAATTTATTTTGATATTTAATATCTTATGTGACATTTAAAAATGATTTGACATTTAATTCAACATTTAAAAATGACATGAAAGCTCACATGAAGGCAATTGTGTTACACACCGAAATAGGATTTAAAATATTGAGTTTTATTGAAGTTGAGAGGTTTAGATGACAGAAAACTAATTAAAGGTGTTCACTTTACAAACTCGGATAAGTACCATTTTGCCAAAATCAAAGTTAAGTGACTTTTTGAGAAAAAAAATTCTTAGTTGAGTGATTTTTGGAGTAAAAATGAAAGTTGAGTGACCATTGGGATATTAGCTCTTATATGTGAGGTAAAACTTCTTTCTTTGCTATGTTGGTTAAATAATATCTATTTTCAAGGACTTGAATTTTTTTTTTTCCATTTATTCTCTTAGAACTCAAACATATTTTTAATAATATTTATGCAAATTTGAAAATGTTTATATTCAGTGGCAATTTTTTTTCCAAACTTAGTGTTGGTAGCCTTTTTTTTTTTTTTTTCAAAATTATTGTTGATAGATTTTCTTTTCTTTATATGAATAATGACTTAAAATATATGATAAGAATAAATATTATTTTTTTTTTAAAAGAAAAGAATCCCAAATATATGGTAAAATAAAAAGAAAAAAATATGAGTAGTTTTTTTCAAGAATTAGTATTGGTAGTTTTTGTCATTAAAGTTTAACCAATGAGTTATTCAACGACAAATTATCATATGTTATAAATTAATGGAACATTTTAGTTTTGACTTATGCATTCAATTTCTAATGTATTTAAAATTATGCATTATTTTAAAAGATTATCACTTTTGAATATAACTTTGATAATAACCACTAACCTACATGTGCAGCATATAAAATCCTGATTTGAATGTTTTATCCTCCATTAAAATTCTCTATAAATTGTTATTTCACTTATTTCCTCTGATATTATATTATAATATTTAAAATTTATAAATATTAAATATATGATAATTAAGAAGTATTAAAATATATGATAAACAAAAAATATATTTTGAAAAAATTTCCTTATAAATTACAAAAACCAACAACTGGCCTAAAGTTCCAACAAAATAAAACACTTTATCTAAATTTTTTAGGGGAAAAAAACAATTCCCTATAATTCCCCAAAAGAACCCAAAATTGTCCTAAAATATTTTTTTTTTTTTAAAAAAACTATTCTTTTTGCTTTGAAAGATATTCGTTATAAATCAAAAAGTTTAATTTTTTTAAAACCTAGATGTTCATTAATTTTTAAAGGGAAAATGGTTTGAAATATACCTAAATTTTGATGAAATTTGTTGTAATACAACTGAACTTTGCGGTGGTCCTATAACTCTCCCAAAACTTTGCGGAGGTCCTATGACCCCCTCCCCAGACTATTTATTAGCATATTTTACTTACATTTATTTGCACTAAAATTTTTATTTTTGATTTATTAAGATATTTTATTTTTTTATTGGCTTATAAATGTCAATAAAATACACTAATAAATAGCTCAGGTGGGTCGTAGGATCTCTGAAAAATTCAGGTGTGTTACAACAAATTTCATCAAAGTTTGGACATATTTTGGACCTTTTCCCCATTTTTAAATGGATTTTTTTTTTTAGCTTTTATGTTAACGTTTGCTACTTTCTAATAACAGAAAAGGTCCAATAACACCCTTGAACTATCTGAAATGGAGTAAAAATATCCTTCGTTAGATTTTTGGCTCAAAATACCCCATTATCAAATATTTGACTAAAAAATACTCCTTTATCTAACGGAATGCGCCAAGTACGCCACATGAAATAAAATTGTCACATGATCAATCCATATGAAAAATCACCTTTCAAAATACCACAACCTCTCAGCACACTTAATAATAATTTTTTAAAAAAGTAAAACTTGTGTAAATCACAAGAAGTTTATCCTTACTCTATATCCCTACTCTTTGCTAAACTACGAATAATCTCTTATTTTGCAATTTTTGAATACATAATTATCATTCATATACATAATTTTGAAATCGAGACACATAATTTTGAACTTAAGAATGTAACAATTAATTACTCCATTTTTGATTGAATACATAATTAACATCCGGATACATAATTTTGAAGTTGAAATACATAATTTTGATTACTGAGATATATTCACTTATGAAACTATTTGATTGAGATACTTAATACATTAAGTAGACCAAAGGGAGATACATAAAATTTATGAATTTGTGGATGTATCCGGTTGTTTCTAGAAAAAGGAATTTAGGTAATTAATAAAAATGATATGAATTTTATGTAGTTTAGTAAAGATAAGCTGTGGTGTTATGTAATTTTTCCTTTTAAAACCCCGACCCCGACATATGTTCTGCTACTCAGAAATTGTTTTGTTGCAAAGGGCTAATTGATTGGTAATCCTTTTGTCGTTATTTACATTTTTATCTGACATTGGAGCTTGAATTCTATCTACAAAGTAAGTCGCATAACGTTATGCATTCCTTCAATCTCTAACTAAAATGGGATAACAACAACCTGAAAAGTAAATAGGGGTTAATTCATACAATCGACTACAGCTTGTTTGGATTGACCTCGTCAAGTGAATTTACAGACTACACAGACATAGAGACTAGATGAAACTGTTATAGACAATTTCAGCTCAATATAAATATATAGTATGGCAATGATAATTTCAATTAGACATATGTCACATACAGTAGTTTCCCAACAAAATAATGAAAAACCAAAAGAAAAAGAAACTAACCAAATTACACCAACTTATTATCAGTACACTTACATAAACTCAAGAAAAGTTGGAGTGACAAAGGCAAGCCTCTCTCTACTCCATATTTGTTCTAGCGAGTTTTGACCCATGCGCCAATGGAAAACAAGGATCCATCCCCACTAGGCCCTCTCGACATGGACGATAGCCAAATGACAATCAATCCAAATTCCAAAATATCGTATAGTAATGTAGCGAAAGAGAGAAACCCTCAAGCTCTAAATCCTTCAACTCCCTCTTCCAAGAAGAGGAACCACCAAATCCTTATCCACAAGAAGACGACCAAATCTCCTTAACCACTGAAGAGAAAATCTGAATCTACAACCCGTGGAAATTCTCAATCATTATTAAGGTATTTGGATGGAGACTTAACCATCAATATCTGAAAACTAAACTCAGAAACCCATGGAAGGTAAAAGAATCTATTACCTTAATAGATCTGGGTCTTGATTTTTTCACAGTCAAATTTAGCTTGGAAGACAGCTAGAAAAGAGTTCTACAAGAGGGACCCTGGTTTGTGGCAGGGTCCTTCCTGGCAGTTCGTCGTTGAAAACCCAACTTTGTTCCCACCAAAATAAAAATCCAAACCACTGTGATTTGACTTTGATTACCTCAGCTACCCATGAAATTTTACAATCTAACATTTCTTGAAAAGATAGGGAGAAAATTAGGGAAATTGGTCAAGACCGACGCATGTACATCTTCAACTCTACGCGGTCAGATTGCTAGATTTTGTGTTCAAGTCCCAGTAAAGGTCCCACTGAAAATGATGATCATCACCGAAAATCATCGGTAAGCTATTCTATACAAAGGAGATGGGTTTCTTTACAAGTCTTGCGTCCGCTTAGGCTATACAACCAGAAATTGTCAACACACAAGAGCACAAATCACTAGAATAGCGAGCATGACTCCAACCTCACTAAAAAAGGATGATCATCCACAAGAATGGAAAATGGTCCAATTCAAGCGAGTGGGAAATAAAAAATCAATAGATTAGTCAAAGAAAGATCCAACAACCCCCCTCCCACCCAGAACAATATCAAGGTCAAGCTTTTCGATGCTTAATCAGGTAAGTTCTTAGAAACCCGCAACTTCTAATACCTTTCACCGATGCTATCTTCAAAGACCTCAGTCGGGGATAATAGGATAGTCACAAACCCTGAGAATGGCAAAATGGGACACTCTCAAGTAGACAGTAGAAAGGTTAGGCCAAAGGGTTCTAATCCAGGCCCAAGTAAAAAAAAGCCTATTGACTAGGTAGGTACCTCCGGGTCAAAAGTTACTTCAGCCTAGCCCAGCCACTAACTCTTCTATTAATGTAAGTGGGATGATTAACCCAAAAATAAAGCATGTTATTAATAATAACTTGGCCAAGGTCCTCACATTCAACAAGTCAAAAGAGTCAAATCCGACTAACAGTGATTATATCTCTGGTTATGCTCTGAACTCTCCAAAAAGTCTTCCTCAAGATTCTAATCCTTCTCACTCTTTCTTTACTCAAATGATGTTTCTCCTTTCAATCAAATCGCAAGATCTGATCTGAAATCTAAGAAAGAATCTATCATATCTCCAGAAAATCATTAGGTGCTAGCTCCATAAAAAATAATCCCTCTAATAGGGATGCTACTTCCACTCCTTCCTCTATCTTACCAACTCCTACTTCGGAGTCTCACCATCTCCCTTCTCTTGATCATAATGTACTTACAAACTCCAATAATGGAACCACAGTTAGGAACCATCACACTCATAAAAAAACCACTTTCATTGAGTCACCAACTTATATCATGGATGAAGATGGGCCTCTTAAATCAAGTTGTCCCCTTCAGAGTTCAAATGGAAGGCAAACATTACATTATGACCATCCAAGACCCCCTTTACTTAGCCCAACTGATCATGAAGGGTCTAAACCCGGGACTAGAGAGATTTGGTCAGAATGTATGGATGACAGATTTGATGGGGTTTATCAGTCAGCCCTCTCAAGAGACCCTATCTCCAGAGACATTGTAAAAATGATAAACTAGACCAGCATCACTCTACTCTTCTTTCCTCTAAGGATTCCAAGACTGCTGGAAGCAGGACCAACCTTTGTGAAGATCCCTCAGGCCCCCTACATACATGGATCATCATCCCTTGAATCAGAACCTGAAAATGGTAGAGAGGGGAAAAACTCTAAACTCTCTGAGCGAAAACACCAAAAAAATAGACTTGATCTTCGAATCCCTCAAAATGCTAAGAACAGAGGTGTTAATATTAGAAAAGCCACTAGCTTCAAGGTTCGAGAATGTGGTAAGAAAAATGGAAATAATTTTCCTACCTCAAATCTTAACCAAGTTCAGTCTAGAAGTCCTTCTACAAGAGACAAGGGGCCCCAACTATTGCTTAAGAACTAAAATATCCCCCATGACAAGCAAAAGGAAGAACACAGAATCTTTCACTTCCCA
>NC_061111.1:29369484-29373596 GCF_002878395.1 Capsicum annuum
CTACAATCAAACAACCTCCTAATGAACTACATACTATGGAATGCTAGGGGAGCCAACAGTGTTAATTTCAGGAGACACTATAGCTCAATGGTGGATCTCCATAAACCATCCATGCTAGCCTTGCTTGAAACAAGAATGAGTGATCATCAAGCTATCACTGAGGATCTAGGTTTCTCTAATAATATCCAATACCCTATTTCTAGAAACTTTGGAAGACTGGTCATCATATGGTATGACACCAAATTTCACATCACTGATATCTCCTTGTCCTAGTAGGGCCTCTATGTTTCAGTCAAGGTAATTACCCTCCCCCCCTTCTTGATTCTTTTCTGCTATCTATGGTAGCAATAATCTAGATAGTAGGAAAATTCTTTAGAATCAGCTCATTGAATTTGCTGAAACCATTAAAGACTATTCTAATAATTCTTGGATGATTGGGGGGACTTCAATAAAGTCCTAAAAGCTTCAGACAAATATAAAGGGAATAGTGTTAATAATTCTACAGCTAGCCAATTTTGGAATTGTCTGAATCAATGCAACCTTGTGGATCTTGGTTTCTAAGGTAGTAAGTATACATGGACAAATAAGAGGTATGGGAATAGACATGCCCTTATTATGAAAAAACTTGATAGATGTCTAGCTAATGCCTCTTGGATTGACCACTTTCCTGAATCCTCTATCACCCACCTCCCAATGACCCACTCTGACCACTATCCTCTCTTGTTGGACCTCATCAAAGAGCATAACATATCCTCCAAACCCTTTAGAATGGAGACTATATGGTGCTCCCACCCAACCTTCCCTGCTATGGATAGGAACTCTTTCAATACTTCATCAGATCTTACCTCTACTATTAACCACTTTGAGTCCTCAATCATGACTTGGAACAAGGAAACCTTGGGGAACATCTTCCATAAGAAAAAGAAAATTTTATCTAGACTAGATGGAATTCAAAAGTCCCCCAACAACCCTCACAGTTCTTTCCTTCATGCCTTACAGAAATAGCTCTCCCAGGAGTTCAATAACACTCTTAGGCAAGAATAAGACTTCTGGAAGTTGAAATTTAGAATCAGTTGGCTCAGTAGGGGGGATGCTAATACTAGGTTCTTTCATACCTCTACCCTCAACATAAAAAGGAGAAATAGAATCAACTCCTTAACTGATGATGTTGGGAATTGGTTCTTCACCAAACAAGAGGTTTCTAATTGCATTCTCATCTACTACAATAACCTTTTCTCCGGTGAACGCTCCAGCTCTCCCATTAAATGTCAGCAAAATCCTTCTAGTCATGGATCTATGAAGGTTGAGGACTATATTTTCCTAGATGACATTCCTCCTGACCAGGAATAAAGAGGGTTGTTTTTTCTTTAAATCTACTAAAGCCCCTGGACCTGATGGGTTACATCCTCTTATGTACCAAAAATATTGAGATATTATGGGTGAAGCAGTTATTAGGTTCTGTAGGCACACCTTCTCAACTAGAATCATGGATGAGAAAATCAATAAACCTACTTATGCCTCATTCCTAAATGTACAAATTACACTAACCTGAAAAATTTCAGACATATTGGCCTTTGTAACACTCAATTCTTCTCCAACAGGAGAGTTTCTGATCATGTTATAGTAGTTCAGGAATTCATTTCCCAGTTCTTCAAAATGAAAGGGGAAAAGCCAATATGATTCTTAAAATAGACTTAGAGAAATCCTTTGATATAATAGAATGGTCTTTCATTAGACAAGCTCTTCATTTCTTCAACCTCCTCCTGGCATTACCTCTCTTATTATGTACTGTATCAGTATATCTTCCCTCTCTATCCTAATCAATGAGACCAACAATACATTCTTTAATCCTTCAAAAGGCATCAGGAAAGGAGATCCCATCTTTCCCTGTATCTTTATCCTATATATGGAACTTCTCTCTAGAAGAATTAATCGTGAGGTGGATCTCCTGAAATGGACTCCTATATCTAGCAGTAGAGAGGGTCTTAAGGTCTCTCACCTCTTTTTTGTAAATGACCTGACCCTATTTGCTAGAGCAGATAGCAAAAACTGTTAAACCATTATTAATTGCATGCATAGATTTAGCTATCACTCTAGGTAAATGATAAACTACTCTAAGTTCAAAGTAATCTTTTCAAAAAGCTACAATCTTGAAGCAAAAAAAACCTTAGCAAACTAGCTTTCCATCAAAGCTAGGGATACCTTTGGGAAATACCTGGGTCTTTCTATCTTCTACAATAAACCTTTCAACAGAGATTTTCAATTCATTCTGGACAATCTCAATACCACACTTGCTGGATGGACGAACCATTTTCTCAATATAGCTGGTAGAACTATCTTGGCTAAATCCTCCCCCAGCAACATTCTCAACCATGTCATACAATATCTCGCTCTCCCTACTAGAATCCACAAGCTACTTGATAGAACCCAAAGAAATTTTATCTGGGGCTCTACACCTGAGAAGAAAAAGATGTATTTATAAACTGGGACATTCTTACCCTTCCTAAAAATGAGGTGAGATGGCCATGCATAAAGCCTCTACTAAAAATGACACTATGCTTAGTAGTTTGGCCTAAAGATTTATTAAACACCCTAACTTGCTATGGGCCAGGATGCTCAGCATAAAATATCTTAGTACTAACAACTCCTGCAGGCCTAGCTCTTCCAAAAACTGGAAGAGTCTCTACAAGGGCTGGACCATTTATAAGGAGATCAACCAATGGATTTTCCATAATGGTACCAACATCAACTTCTGGTTGGACCAAGGGATCCCAAATCAACCTTCTTTTATAGATCTTATCTCTGGACCTCTCCAAGAGAATAACCTTAAAACTACCATCTTTGATAGCTGGCACAACAACTCTTGGAACCTAGAGGACCTCCTTATGCAAATACCTCTTTCCATCAAGTATACCATCAAAACCACTTGCTTTCCTAACACTAAGTCTAGTAAAGACTTTCCCATTTGTAGGCTCACTGGTTCTGGTCTTTTCACTAGTGCTAGTGCTTACTCCCTCATTACTAACAAGAGACTGATGACTACTAATAGGAGTCAAGGGTAAACAGGCTTTAACTAGTTCTAAAAAACTCCTAACCTCAACAAAATCAAGTTTTTCATGTGGACCCTTCACCATAATAGCCTACCTACTGCTATGAATTTGTATACCAAGGGAGTAAATATTAATCAAAACTGCCACTTCTGCAATCATCAGTCTGAGGATTTTGACCATATTTTTTTTATATGCAATGTTGTTCATGATTTTTGGTTGATTACAATTGTTAAATCCAACAATACTCCCCAACTCTCCATTTGCAACTTCCATCCAGGAACAACCTGGAAAATAATTAAGCATAGAAACTATAATAGCCTCTTAGAATGGAGAGAACTCATACCATTCTGGCTGTGGACTATTTGAAAGACTAGAAATAATAATTTATTCAACTATAAGAAAGACAAGCATTGTAATACCCTGAATCTTTAAGTTCACTGTGGAACTTACGACTCACTCAACAAGTCGTGAAGACTCTTTATGAGTCATGAGAAGTAATCATAGTCAAGACAGTGTGGGGTTGTTGAGGTTCTTCTTTGGTTACGACTCATACTAAACAAGTCGTAGTGAGAATATACGAATCATATGGTCCAGTCTTAATCAGTTCAATGTAAATCGGTCCACTTAATAAAACCGACCCGATTTGACTCAGCCCGATCAGCCCATGGGCTATAGGGTACCGGGTTCCGAGCCGATTAAATTTTTTGGTTGGGCCCGATTAACCTGGCCCGGACCAAGCCCAGTCCAGGCCCGTCAATTAACCGGCCCGACCCGGCCTAGATATGATTTTTTTTATTAATTTTTTTTTGATATTTGGGCCAAACTAGCCATTGGTCCAACGGCTATATAGCCATTTTTGGGTCCAAATGGCTAGTTTGACCCATTTATCAAAAAAAATTCATTTAAAATATTTTTTAATCCCAAAAAAAATTCTATAAATACTCTACACCTTCAAATCATTTTTCACATAATTTTTCACTCTCTCAAATCTCATTCTCTCTCAAATCTAAATTCTCATATATTCAATATATTTAATTTCCTAAAGTGCTCACTTTAATTTTT
>NC_061111.1:29373696-29520922 GCF_002878395.1 Capsicum annuum
GCAAATAACGGATAAGTTAGAATTTAAAAGATAACATTATACAATAGCTGCACATATACGTGGGCACATTATACATTTAAAAAATAATCTGCAATAATGTATAATGTCATACTATACATTTAAGTATTAACATTAAACATATATACTTCTGTACCCTTATCAGAAGATATAATGTAACCTTATACAATATTAATACTTTCTAATTGTATAGTACTAAATAATACATAAAATACCTCTTAAATGTAATAAGAACTTCTTAATGTATAACATAATGAAATATATAACAGAAGAATTATATTATACATTAGTCTTCCAAAAATAACCAATGTATAATGTCTGATATATTATAACTTATACATTAAAATATAATCTTCCAGAATGTACAATATCACACTATACATATAAAATATTCACCTTATACATTAATTAGTTACAAGATGATAATAATTTTAAGGAAAAATTAGTGTTATTGTAACATTACATTGGCTACACGATAATAAGGAAAAATAATGATTCAATTTCTTTTATTACGTGAATTGAAAGTGTACATCTTCAATTTCAATTATAAAAGTGACGCAAATAGGAGGGGAGTGAGAAAGTATTAATAGTATTAATATTACATTAGCTTGATTACAACAACAACAACAACAAACTCAGTGTGTTCCCACAAAGTGGGGTCTAAGGAGGGTAAGATGTACGCAGTCCATACCGCTACCTCCGAAGAAGTAGAGAGGCTGTTTCCGATAGACCCCTGGCTCAAGATAAAGAATAAGCGACAAGGAGATGAAATACATAACAGAAAACACGTAAGGAATACTAAAAAGTATATTAGAATAATACGAAAATACGATTGATACGACAACACGAAGTAAGAAGATAGCAACTGAGAAAATATGAAAGAGATCCCCATGTATAAGTAACACATATTCGCCGCCATAGACACCTATAGACATAGACCTAAGGTTACTAACCCGGCTACACAAGATCTCTCCTGGTGGCTTGCTACAACCGACACCCTCCCGCTAGCCTTCTACCCTTATCTGCGATCTCCCCACCTTCCTATCTAGGGTCATGTCATCAGTAAGTTGCAGCTGCTCCATGTCATGTTTGATCACCTCCCTCCAGTATTTTTTCGGCCTACCTCTACTCTTCCTGAAGCCATCCAACGTTAGTCTCTCACACCTATGTACTAGGGCATCCCGCGTCCCTCCTCATCACATGTCCAAACCATCTCAGCCTTCCTTTTAGCATCTTGTGCTCCATCGAGGACACTCTCATCTTCTCCTGAATAATCTCATTCCTAATTTTGTCCCCTCTAGTAAGCCCACACATCCAACGCAACATCCTCATTTTCGTCACCCTCACTTTTTAGATATGGGAATACTTGACTGGCCAACACTCCGCGCCATACAACATAGCCAGACGGACTGCCACTCTATAGAATTTGCTTTTAAGCTTAAGGGGCACTTTCTTATCACAAAGCATCCCCGAGGCGAGCCTCCACTTCGTCTAACCTACTCCAATACGATTAGTGACATCCTCATCAATCTCACTATTCTCCTAGATCAAAGACCTAAGATACTTACAACTATCCCTCTTACAAATATCTTGGGAGTCCAACCTCACCACCACATCGTCTTTCCGCCTCAAGTCACTAAACTTGCATTCCAAATACTCCGTCTTGGACCTACTCAACCTGAACCCCTTTGACTCAAGGGTTTGCCTCTAAACCTCCAATTTGTCATTCACGCCCCTCTGCGTCTCATCAATCAACACTACATCATCTGCAAATAACATACACCAAGGCACCTCGCCTTGAGTACTCCACGTCAACACGTCCATCAACAACAAAAACAAGAATGGACTAAGAGTCGATCCCTGATGCAACCCTGTCTCGATCGTAAAATAGTCCGAGTCTCCTCCCGCCGTCCTCACCCTGGTTTTCCCTCCACCGTACATGTCCTTAATAACTCTGGTGTACGCCACCGGGACCCCCCTCACCTCCAAACACCTTCAAAGAACCTCTCTCGGAACTTTATCATACGCCTTTTCTAGGTCGATGAACACCAAGTGTAAGTCCCTCTTCCTTTCTTTATACTGCTCCACCAATCTCCTCACCAAATGGATTGCCTCTGTCGTTGAACGGCCAGGCATAAATCTAAACTAGTTCTCCGAAGAAGAAAATAATAAATCCAAATAATTTAGGCGTAAATAATGAAGCACATATATAAAGAAAAAATTAGTGCACTAAAATAGGAGCAAGATATGGTATTTTGATATCTATGAGGGGGGTGAGAGAGAAAGAGTGATTTCGAGGGATTTAAGTAATTATTTTGGGATTTTTGTAATTTCTTTTCCAATATGGGATTTTATGTAATAAGGTAAAGTTACCTTGTGTATCTATGTAATTTTAGTTTTTAAAATTGTTGTTGGGCCGCCTGGATCAGCCAAAATTTGGGCCTGGGGTGGATTTACTCATTTAATTGTTATGGGGGATTAAACTATTTAAGAGATAGCCTAAATGAATTGAAATTTTAATCAATTTATTAAAATCTAGCCAAATTAATGTCTATTGGCCAATTGCATAGCAATTGTGGCCAAATAGGTTTCAATTATGACCGAATCCAATAAATTAACTAAGTTGAATCAAAATTTGAAATAAATTAATAATTAATTTGATCCTGAGTCTCTTGTCTCAATAATATAGAATAAATACTTTCCGAATAATTAATTTGAAGAACAATTTACACGTTTAAATCAAAATTTTACCCATTTGAATAAATTAGGTAGCCTTTTATTAAAAAATTATTTTTTATAAAATAATTATTTAAGCAACCAAAATTATACGACTTCGTATACGTGAATATAGAAATATATAATATGTCACCTAAATTACAAAACATATCCAAATGAGAATTGAAAACATTTATCCGGATAAATAAATATTTTGATTTTATTTAAAATAAAAAAAACTCAAGATTAAACTTTGTCGTGGAGGAAAAGAATTAGGTGTCAACAAATACTATTCATTATGCAATGCATTTTTCAAAGAATTAAATTTATTCTATTCAAATGGTGACATAGTAAAATTACCTCTATTATTTAGTGTTACTAGTTTTGCTGCACGTGCCTCCAAAGTATAACTTTTGATTATTTAAAATTAGACGATTCTGTCTATTATGAAGGTTTTTAATGAAGAGCAAAAAGTTCAAAATATATATTTTATTTTAAGCACATATATATTTTGTCACTAAAAGTTTCAAGTGGTTAATGGATCGTCATTTTTGCATTTTTCATGCAGTACCCTTTTCCTTGCTGCTGGAGGCTGAGAGAGATGCATCAATTTGAACCATATTTGTAGTATAACTATTTTTTTCTATATTTAAAATCTTTCTTTATTTTTAAAATTAAATCTTTAGAAAATCTTAGATTACTTACTTAAAACTTTTACAAATTTGATATTTCTTATGTTTTTCTTATTCTAATACTTTCATATTTATTTCTAGATTTTTCAAATCTAAAGTTGATTTAAAATTCTTAACTAATGAAAAAGGTATTAACTATCATTGATTCTGATAACTTCTTATAAGGAAAAGTTTACTATAATTATTTAATTATTTTTCAAACTCCTAAATATTAGAAAAATAATAAAAAGATGATTTTGTCTAAAACAGAAACTTCTAATGAAAGGTAAAAGGTCAAATAATATTTTCATGACCCTTCACACTTTTAATATATAATTATTATTATTATAAATATAGATATGAATTATGAATTATAGATTATAGATAAATATAAATATAAATGTAAATGTAAATATAAATACGTATCAAGCAGCCATGGTGAGCTCGTGGCAGCTTATATGCTACTACCATTTTCTTGCTATAAAAGTTAATTACCGAAAAGAAAAATATAAGCTAGTGTCATTTCAATATGTAATTTGCAAGTAAATTTGGTAAAACAATTAAGGTGAAGTGTAAAATATTAAAAAAAATGCACACATATGCAACATATACATAGAATTCGTGAAATAATAAAATTAGGAGTACTTTTTATAAAATCTGCCTACACAATTGATAATATTTTCTTTTTTACTATATATTTTCAAATAATTTAATTTAAAATTATTAATTGCGTATGAGTCATTAAAAAAAATATATTTATCAATTAACATTTATCTATAAAGAATACGTGATTATTATTAATTCCTCAATTAACAATTTTCTGTAAAGATAGATGATAATTTATTTATCGTAAACTTCAAAAATATACTAAATTTTTTTAAAAGTTACCTCAAATCACAAACAAATTATCGTCTTAATCATAGACACTATCAAGACTTCATTGAATAAGAAAATTATATACATAAACTTATTTTCCCCCTGCATACGTTTTGGAACCTGCAAAAGTAAAGACAAAAGAAAGAAGTAAGTGGACCAAAAATCAAATAAAGAAGACAAAGAGGATGATGATAATGAACAAAATAATATTACTCAAATCCCAATCAAAATAAAAAGAAAACTAAAAATGTAATAAGCCAATGTTTACGCTTCTTGTAAAATTTGATTGAAAATATTACTTAAACAGAATTGTAAAAGTTCTTTTTATTGAAGGTAAAATTTTAATTGATTTAGAAGTATTAAATATTACAAATTTCCTATCGAGATGAAATAAGGACTTTAATTAATTTTAAAAATCTAAATAATGTATAATTGACTTAATATCTTTAAAAAAAGTCCCAACCTAAATAATGTGTAGTATTAACTTATTTAAAAACAATAATACCAAACCAATTTTGATTTTTTTAAAAAAGTTCAAAAAAGAAGACATAAAAAGCAATTTTGTAAAATAAATAAATCAAGTCCTAATTCTGTACAAAGCAAAAACACTATACATCATAAATAGTAGTAACACGTACTATAGAAATATTTGGCCAACTTTGCAAGAAAATTTTTTTAATTAGTTTTAAACTATTACTTTTCTAAGGGTCTTCGCACTTTAATATATTGTAGAGTAAATGTATATGTAGATTTATAGATTTTTTTAATCTTCTTAAAATCAAATTTAGTTGATTTAGAATTCTTAAACTACTGGAAAAAGTATTTGTTTTCATCAATTCTGTTGACTTCTAATAAGGAAAGATTTTATCATAAATATATCAAATTAATTTTCAACTCTTGAAAATTAGAAAAATCAGTAAAAATGATTTTGTTTAAAACAAAGATTTTTAATGAAGGACAAAAAGTTCAAATGACATTTCTAAGGTCCTTCGCACTTTAAATATATTATAGATTATAGATATAGATATAGATTTAAGGTGTATCCCAAGTCAATAATGAATTCGTAAAAATGAATGGAGCGAGTGTTTCTTTCATCTAGTGTTTGATATTCAAATTGAAACTTAATCATATCTGAATTCACATATGTTGACACCCAATTTTTATTTTTCGTGCCTAAAATTAACATCTTCAGGCTTCCTGATCGTTAAAGGGTATGAAATATAATTTTCACATCTTTTTACAATTGTTTGACAAATTATTGATAATCATCCTTACTTTAGGATTTCAATCAATTTGTTGTCACATTTTTACTTTACATAATTTATTAATATTTTTCTTATTATAGAATTTTTATCAATTCATTATCATTTTTAATATTTTACAATCGTCCGCACACGTGCACGACACGTCATTACATTTCTTACAGTATTTTCAAATTAATTACATTTCGATAATTTCAATATTTCTTTATATTTTTTCTGTAACTACATATCAATACCTATATTTTTGTATATTTATAGCAATCTGAAAAAGTTGTGTCGAGTCAATTATTTTAATACATATAACAACAATTCAGTCAAGTCAAGGTCTCGTCATCATTATGACACTTGACTTTTTCTTCACCTACTATCCACAATTTAAGAAATGTGTTTGGAAAAAGTAGATTTGATATTTTATTTTATTATTATTTTTTCCTTTTAAAAATGCATTTACACACAATAAATACACGTAAGCGATATAACATCATATTCTAATAATATTTTTTAAATTAATTATATTCTTTCAATATTTTCCACATTCTTTATATTTTTTTCATAATTACAAATTAATGTTTATATTTTTATGATCCACAAATACTGAATCGGATCAATTAATTTTACACAGTATAATGATTACACACAAAAAGAAGGACAAAAATTCAAAGGGTAGATTTTATTTCTTACACTCTCCCCTTGAAAAGGGGGGAACCACACAATTCTTTCAAAAAATAATAATATATACACACCCACACACGCATCAACGCAGAAAACACAACATACGCATAACACAAATATGCTACATCAAATAGCTCTCTCTCTCTTATCCCTTTTCTCTCTCTTCCTCTCTCTACACCAAAATCATCATGACTGTCAGCTGCCGCCGGTTAGCCACCGGACGGCCGGCTACCAATGACAATAACCCGTTACCACCATACCTCTTTCCCGTCGCCCAACAGTCCATAAACGGTGACCTCCATCCATGCACCATCGTCGTCGTAGAACACCGTGGCCAGCGAACCACTGTGCCGCCCCTCTTTCTTTTCTCTCTTCCCACTGCCTCGCAGGAATTGGTCATCGGCGGGTGAGCTGCCAGACACCAGCCGCACTACTACTGCATTATTTCAAACCCCTATTTCCCATTAACAGTGTTACTATTGTAGATCTTGACAGATCTGCCCATTATTCATTAAAGTTTCATTTTGTTGCTACTGACTGCATTTCGTACATCTGTGTATATAAATTTTTCTATCTTTTGTTCATCCTTATCTTCTTATTTTCGTTGAAGTTTCGACACCGGTGGATTTTTCGATGATGGGATCTTGGCTGCCATGTTACTAATTAAACCGTTTCAGTATTTTATTAATTGTTTGTTCTAGTTATGTATTCTGACAGTCGTTGTTTCTCTAGCCGATCCCACATTGTTGACGTTGAATTTTTTACCTTTATTGTCTTTGGGACATTATCCTATTATTGGCCAAAGAAATTATCTCTCCGTCGGGATATTTGAGGCCATCTCATTACAAAGGCAGACTTTACATTTTTAAATTTACTATTTATATCAAAGGCCGACACATGGCCAATGAAATTATATCTCCGTCTCGATATTTGAGGCCATTCCATTATAAAGACGGACTTTACATTTTCAAATTTAGTATTTATATCAAAGGCCGACAAATGGCCAATGAAATTATTTACCCGTCTGGATATTTGAGGCCATACCATTACGAAAGACGGATGTTATTTTTTCTAAAATTTATTAGTTTATAAGAAGTGACGACACATGGCCAATGAAGAAACCCCCGTCAGTTTTCGAGGCCTTCCCTAAGTAAAGACGGACATTACGTATACTAATACGTAACCAAAAAATAAATAAATTTGGGCGATGACAAAATCTTTATAATATTCAAAACTTTATCTGAGCGCACTTTTTAACAAAAATTATATTTTAAAATATGTATATGCACACATACTTTTTAATTTATTTTGATTATTATTTACTTGTTATTAACGTTTTTATTAAAAATTTTTATACAAGTTATTGAGAATACTTGTAAGAAATGACATTCAAAGAAGACTTTAAACTGTGTGTTTATATTTTTTATATTCTTATACTCGTACAAATGTTGATCATAGTGAAAATTTTATTTTTGGGGTGTTGATCGGGATATTTTTTATCTACGCAATTTTCACCACGCGTTTAGGCAAATTTAGGCTGTTAATATTTATATAACAGTATTAGATTGACTTTGATTATTTAATCAAATAATTTATATTTTTTACACTAAAAATTATTACGTTGTCTTTTTCTTCAGAACAAGTTTTTCTTTATTCAATTTTATCTTTTCTTTAGATACATATACTAATATACCTTTTTTTATATTTTTTTACGACAAAACATATATATTATTTTAATACACTTACATAAAAGAATTAAGTTAATCAAGTAATTCACATATTATGTAGTTTTATCTTCTCAAAATAAATTTTACTTTTCTCCGTAATTTTAATCAGATAAAAAATATTACTTGTAAACACTTTTTCTTTTCATGGCACATCAAAATACATTTGTTTTCACACATTATAAAATACTTTTGTTTTCACATGTATTGATACATTTTTATACATATCTTTTACATATTTTTATAACAACATATTTTATTTATATATTTATTATACATATACCTTTACATAGTTTTAAAACATTTATATTTTTTTTCAAAATAATTATTTTATACTTAATACATACATTTTTTATATTATTTTAAATATACCTCCTCAGCTTTGATAAATTTAGTCTAGCCATGTACCACATTTGTGGATCCTGAAGGGTGCCTAACATCTTTTTTCGAAATAAATTGAACCCTTTCCTAAATCTCAATTTGTTTCCGCAGACTGAAACATAAATCACACGTGTTAATAATTCAAAAGGTTTCCTTATTTTCCTTAAAAATTAGGTGGCGACTCTGTACAATTTTTCAATTCCTTTAGAGTCCATAAGTCGTGCGACAGAATGGCGACTCTGCTGGAGAATAAGAACAGGTTCTAACCATGATAGACTCAAATTTTCAATTGAGGGAGGTATTTTTACATTTCTTGCATATATTAATTCTTTGATTCTTTATCAATGTCACATTGCAAATTGCGTAGACTTTTTCATGAATTTTTTAAATTATTTACGCAAATTAGTTTTGTTGTCTTATCAATTCTTTTATTCATTATTTGTTTAATACACTATATCTGTATATTGTAAAAATGTTACACATTATTCTGTATTTTATTTGATCATAAATCAGAATTCCATGAAGTCTTTGGCCGTACACCTCACACACTGTGGTTCACGCGTGGGGTGTTTTACACTCCTCCAAATCTTCTTTGAATTCTATAGTTTCAGAGTCAATGCATTTAGGTTAGTGCGCCTTCTCACAATAATTTAGTCCTACTCTCAACCATTTAGGAAAGTTCCTATTCTGAAAATAAATCACGTCATGTACAAACTCATAAATTGTTTGAACTACATTTTGACCTGATTCTTGTCCTGACAAGATACGTAGGCAACCCTGCATTAGGGTTCGGTCTCTTCACTATTTTAGAATAATTTCTCTGGAATTCAACTGGGGAAATTTTTTGAAAACAGTTCAAAGACGCTTTCCAAAAGTCTTCAAGAGCGCAAATTCCCAATAAAATTAGTGCCTAGTCGACCTCCTCCAAATCCTCACCAAATTTTGATCTGATAACACCCAACTTCTTCTTTTGAACATCATAAACCATTTAATTTAGGACGTATCGATCCCCACTTTCATAGAAAGGGTTCAATATTCTTTCATTCATAATACTCCCACCAACTGTGGCGAAATAATGCCATAACTTCTTCAATGTTTGACTTTTTCAATCTTGTCGACATATTGAAGTAATTTGAAAACGCTCTTCATGCTTGACATTCTTTCTCTCGATTGTCTGATTGAAATAATTTTGATGCTACAAACAACTCCTTTCTAATTACCTTTTACATCATATTCAAGGATGACCACCACTTTTGTACATTCATACATGCTGCATACAAATTTATAAATTTGCCTGAACTACGCAGACCTTATTCTTGCATACAAATTTCAAAGCCCTGTCAGTTGAGAGGCCTTTACATTTTTGTAGCCCCGCCAGTCGAGAGACTATTATATTTTGCTCTGCTAGTCGAGAGCTCTTTAATTTCAATAGCCCCACCGTCGAGGGGCTATTACCTTCAAGTTGTCCCACCAATCGAGAGGCCATAGGAATTCGATAACCTCAATGGTTGATGACATTACTCTTCATAGAAAATTGAGGACGACCATTAATATTAGTCTCCATAGAAAATTGGAGACGTCATCAAGTCTTCGTAGACAATTGAAGACATCATTATTCAACATCCATCTCGATAGACAATTGGAGATGTCGTCAAGTATTCGTAGACAATCAAAGACATCATTATTCAACATCCATCTCCATAGACAATTAGAGATATCAATAATTCTTCGTAGACAATCGTAGACACCATTCATCATATTAGCCTCCATAGATAATTGGAGTTGTCATGCATCTGTTTTCGTAAATAATCAAAGGCGTCACATCAGTCTCTGTAGACGATCAAAGATGACAATAAACATCAGCCTCCATAGATTATTGGAGGTATCAGGCATCAAGTCTTCGTAAATAATCTAAGACATCATCATTCATCACACTGTCTCCTTAGACAATCGGAGATAACGATCAAAATTAGTCTCCATAGACAATTGGAGATGTCATTCACATTACACTCCATAGACAATCAGAGACCACCATCAATAACAGTCTCCATAAATAATTAAAGATGTCATCTGTCAGTCTTCATAGACAATTAAAGATGACAATCAACATCAGTCTTCATAAATAATCGAAGACATCATCATTCATCACACAATCTCTGTAGACAATCGGAGATGATAATTAGCATCAGTCTCCATAGACAATTGGAGATGTCATTCACATTAGTCTCCGTAGACAATTGGAGATATCATTCACACCAGTCTCCATAGACAATTAGAGATGTCATTCACATTAGTCTCCGTAGACAATCAGAGACAATAATCAACATCAACCTCTATAGACAAATGGAGGTATCATGCATCAAGTCTTTATAAATAATCAAAGACATCATCATTCACATTAGTCTTCGTAGACAATCGGAGACAACAATTAACATCAGCCTCCATAGACAATTGGAGGTGTCATGCATTAAGTCTTCATAGACAATCGAAGACAACATCATTCATGACATTAGTCTCTGTAGACAATCGGAGACAACCATCAACATCAGTCTCCATAAATAATTGGAGATATCATCCATCAGTCTTCATAGATAATTGAAAAAGACAATCAACATTAGTCTTCGTAAACAATCGAAGACATCATCATTCATCATACAATCTTTATAGACAATCGAAGACGACAATTAACATCAGTCTCCATAGATAACTGGAGATATGATTCACATCAGTTTCCATAGACAATTGGAGAAGTCATTCACATTAGTCTCCATAGACAATTGGAGATGTCATTCACATTAGTCTCCATAGACAATTGGAGATGTCATTCACATTAGTCTCCGTAGACAATCATAGACAACAATCAACATCAACCTCCATAGGCAATTGGATGTATGATGCATCAAATCTTCGTAAACAATCAAAGAATCATCATTCATCACCCAGTCTCCATAGACAACTGGAGATGACAATCAATATAAGTCTCCATAAGACAATTGGAGATGACATGCATCAAGTCTTCGTAGACAATCGAAGACATCTTTCATTTATCACAATAGTCTCCGTAAATAATCAGAGACGTCTTTCTTCCTCAAGTCCCCGTAAATAATTGGAGACGACATTCATCCCTAAGTTCCCGTAAACAATCGAAGATGTCATTCATACTCAGGTCCCCATAGACAATCAGAGACATCATGCATCTTTTCAACCAAAAAATACAATTCAAAACAAAATGATATTTTTTCAAATACCACACATCATACACTGGGGAAAATTTTGAGAAGTGCCCCAAAACTTTCTATTTTCTCATTCCGAACTACATCGACCTGATTCTTGTGACACTCAAGATATATAGGAAGCTCTATGCAGAGTTCGGTCATCACAATCTCACAATCATTCTTTATCCCAAGCAAGTATACAATCTTACATCCCCAAAATCTCATAGCTCGATACTGGGGCAATTTCAAAAGGAGCATCGGGAATATATTAATACTTCTTTTCCCAAACAGTTCTCCTCTCAATAACCATTTCACATGATCATTCGCCCCTAATAACAAGGCAAGAAACAAATTGCCTATTCTTACGATCTACACCCGACCTGATCCTCATACAACTCGAGGTATGTAGGCAACTCTGAATTAGAGTTCGATCAAATTTTCTTCATAAACAAAAAAATATATATCATTTTTGTCGAGTAAAATTGGCTACACATCAACGTTTTCATTTGAAGACTTCTACATCATCCTCAAATGAAAAAGGGCCACTGTTGACACTCAATTTTTGCTCTCCGTGCCTAAAATTAACATCTTCAGGTTTCCTGATCGTTAAAGGGCATGAAATATAATTTTCACATCTTTTTACAATTGTTTGATAAATTATTAATAATCATCCTTACTTTAGGATTTCAATCAATTTCTTGTCACATTTATATTTCATAATTTATTAAAATTTTTATTATTTTAGAATTTTAATCAATTTATTATCGTTTTTAATATTTTACAATCATCCGCACACGTGCTTGATGCGTCATTACATTTCTTACAGTATTTTCAAATTAATTATATTTCAATAATTTCAATATTTCTTTATATTTTTTTGGTAACTACATATCAATACCTACATTTTTGTATATTTATTGCAATCCATAAAACTTGTGTCGAGTCAATTATTTTAATACATATAGCAGCAACTCAATCAAGTCAAGGTCTCGTCATCATTATGACACTTGACTTTTTCTTCACCTACTATCCACAATTTAAGAAATGTGTTTGGAAAAAGTAGATTTGTTATTTTATTTTATTATTATTTTTTCTTTTAAAATACGTATTTATAGACAATAAATACACAAAATGTACACGTACACGATATAACATCATATTCTTATAATTATTTTTAAATTAATTACATTCTTTCAATATTTTCAACATTCATTAAATTTTTTCATGATTACAATTAATGTTTATATTTTTATGATCCACAAACACTGAATCGGATCAATTAATTTTACACAGTATAATGATTACACACAAAAAGGAGGATAAAAATTCAAAGGGTAGATTTTATTTCTTACCTCTCCCCTTAAAAAAAGGGGGAACCACACAATTCTTTCAAAAATAATAATATATACACACCCACACACACATCAACGCAGAAAAACACAACATACGCATAACACAAATACACTACATTAGATATCTCTCTCTCTTATCCCTTTTCTCTCTCTTTCTCTCTCTACACCAAAATCATCATGACTGTCAGCTACCGCCGGTTAGCCACCGGACGGCCGACAACCAACGATAACAACTCGTTACCACCACCGCACCTCTTTCCCGTTGCCCAATAGTCCACAAACGGCAACCTCCAGTCGTGCTCCATCGTCGTCAGAGAACACCATGTCCAGCGAACCACTGCGCCGCCTCTTTTTCTTTTATCACTTCCTACTGCCTCGCTAGAATTTGTCATCAGCGGGTGAGCTGCCAATCACCATCCGCACCACTACTGCATTATTTCAAACCCCTATTTCCCATTAACAGTGTTGCTATTATAGATCTTGACGGATCTGTCCATTATTCATTAAAGTTTCATTTTGTTGCTACTGACTGCATTTTGTACATCTGTGTATGTAAATTTTTCTATCTTTTGTTGATCCTTATCTTCTTGTTTTCGTTGAAGTTTCGACTCCGGTGAATTTTTTGATGATGGGATCTTGGCTGCCATGTTACTAATTAAACCGTTTCAGTGTTTTATTGATTGTTTATTCTAGTTATGTATTCTGATTGCCGTTGTTTCTCTAGCTGATCCCGCATTATTGATGTTGAATTTTTCGCCTTTATTGTCTTTGGGACATTATCCTATTATTGGCCAAAGAAATTATCTCTCCGTTTGGATATTTGAGGCCATCTCATTACAAAGGCGGACTTTACATTTTTAAATTTACTATTTATATCAAAGGCCGACACATTGCCAATGAAATTATCTCTCTGTATGAATATTTGAGGCCATTTCATTACAAAGACGGACTTTCCATTTTCAAATTTAGTATTTATATCAAAGGCCGACACATGTCCAATGAAATTATTTACCCTTCTGGATATTTGAGGCCACCCCATTACGAAAGACGGATGTTATTTTTTCTTAAATTTATTAGTTTATATGAAGTGCCGACACATGGCCAATGAAGAAACCCCCGACAGTTTTCGAGGCCTTCCCTAAGTAAAGACGGACATTACGTATACAAATACGTAGCAAAAAAATAAATAAATTTGGGCGATGACAAAATCTTTATAATATTCAAAACTTTATCTGACCCACTTTTTAACAAAAATTTATATTTTAAAATATGTATATGCAAACATACTTTTTAATTTATTTTGATTATTACTTATTTTTTATTAAGGTTTTTATTACAAGTGTTTATACAAGTTATTGAGAATATTTGTTGGAAATGACATGCAAAGAAGACTTTAAATTGTGTGTTTATATTTTTTATATTCTTACACTTGTAAAATCTTAATCATAGTGAAAACTTTATTTTTGTGGTGTTGAGCAGGATATTTTTTATTTACGCAATCTTCACCACGCGTTTAGGCAAATTTAGGCCATTAATATTTATATAACAATATTAGATTGACTTAGATTATTTAATCAAATAATTTATACTTTTTACACTAAAAAATATTACGTTATCTTTTTCTTCAGTACAAGTTTTTCTTTATTCAATTTTATCTTTTCTTTCGATACATATACTAATATACTTTTGTTTATATTTTTTTTACGACAAAACATATATATTATTTTAATACACTTACATAAAAGAGTTAAGTTAATCAAGTAATTCACATATTATGTAGTCTTTTCTTCTCAAAATAAATTTTACTTTTCTCTGTAATTTTAATCAGATAAAAAATATTACTTGTAAATACTTTTTCTTTTCATGGCACATCAAAATACATTTCTTTTCACACATCATAAAATACTTTTCTTTTCACATGTATTTATACATTTTTATACATATCTTTTACATGTTTTTATAACAACATATTTTATTTATATATTTAATATACATATACCTTTACATAGTTTTAAAACATTTATATTTTTTTTCAAAAGAATTATTTTATACTTAATACACACACTTTTTACATTATTTTAAGTATATCTCCTCCTCTTTGATAAATTTAGTCTAGCCGTGTACCACATTTGTGGATCCTAAAGGGTGCCTAACCCTTTCCCTTCGGGATAATTTGAACCCTTACCTAGAATCTCAATTGGTTTTCGCAGACGAAAACATAAATCACATGTGTTAATAATTCAAAAGGTTTCCCTAATTTTCTTAAAAATTAGGTGGAGACTGTATACAATTTTTCAATTCTCTTAGATTCCCTAAGTCGTGCAACAGGGATAACTGAATTTTATTCCAAAGATGTGATCTTAGAGCTTGCTTACACTAAGTATACCATCAGTTGGAACTTTACTTTCTGGTTGGAAAGTGTCTCTGTCCTTTGCACTTCTTATTACTCCTTGTCGAGTGCATGGAGCACATTTTTTGGTCAAAATATCTATAGTATTTTTCCTAGTTACTATCCTCTTAGTATCTTATTTAATATTATTACTAATCGGCATCAATTTGAATCTATTTATTATTAAGATAAGATCCATGCTACTCGAGACAGTGTTTTCAATATTATTTTTTCATTTTCAGATGTTCAAACTTGAAACATGTAGTGAAGGGTGAAGGGACTCTAATGATCCCATCACAATTTGATATACATACATTATTGAAACTTTTTTATAGTTCAAAATAAATGAATTGATTTTTGTGTGGTAATTATCAATATTTTATTAATCACCAAAGTGTATGTTTACAAAGCTAATGTAACGTCCTAAAAATTTAATGAAATATGTTTGTGATTTTGTGTGATTTGACTATTTTACCCTTCTCTGTAGTGGCATTATGGGGATATATCTTGATCCGTGTGATGAATGACCAAACAGACTGTGCCAACAGCTCCAGAATATTGATTTTAGGCTAGGTAGACCTTTGGTTCGGGTCCCGGAGCACCCAAGCTCATTTCGACCTATTGATCAAAAAGTTAAAAAATTAGAAATATGGGTGTGAGATCCATATTTGGTTGAAACAACCTCGGATGGAAAATTCGACTTCTACAACAGATCCATAATGTCGATTTTAGGGTGTTAGCCTATTTGGTATTATTTTACGACTTTTAAATCTTATTTCGACCATCGTTTTTAAAATTGTGATTTTGAATTTCCGGGTTCAACTTTGTGAAAATGATGTTTTTTAAAAATCTGATATCATCATCGCGTCTAGAATGTCGAATTTCGTTTGATTGCATAGTTCGTTTGCATGTATCAAACTCAGAATGAATCTCGAGCACCCCGTCGAAGTCCGATCGACCAAAGAAAATGTTGTTATTGCAGAAAATCTGCTATTTTATAGCAGATTTTCACCTCTTTTTGATCCATTTTGCTCATTTTCATCTTGCCTCTCGGGGGTTAAACCCTAAAATAGTGTGGAACTTAAAATTAAAGTCTGTGAGAGCTTTAGAAGCAAAATTAACACCCATTTCTTGATTTTATTACGGATTCAAGGTAAGAATTCACCATTTTCTTAGTAATTTCTTAATTAATTTCTCCAAAGTCCAAAAATCTTAGAGCTTGATTTTAAACCCCATTTTCACTGATTATTACTTGAATAATATTTTTATCTTATAATTACTAGTTTTTCATCAATTTAAACTTCAAAACAACTTCGATTCTTGATTTTAACCTGAATTTCAAAGATTTTGCTCGGTAAAGCTCAAAAATAATTTTTTTTATTTGAACCTCATTTTAGACTCGATTTAAATTGGGTTTTTAGTTTTAGGTTTCTAAAAATATGGGGAATGTTTTTGAAGTAAAGTTTTGATTTTTTCCTTCTTTTTCGAAAACCCGTTTTGGGGGTCCGTTTTGACCCTAAACCAAAAGTAATCAATATGAGTGTTGTTATTTTTTTATTGATGAGTATATTTCATATTTGATGTTTTTAGTGTAGTTTGGAATTGTTTGTAAAAAGTAAGGTCACAGGTTCAAGTGTAGCGGATCGATTTTCGCTTTCGAGGTAGGTTATCACTTAACTCTTTCTGACTGGGATGAGTAGTAAATGATGATACAAAATACATGTTAAGTGTGAGAAATAATCATGAAAAATGACTATTTATGTGTTGTGCCTGTGTGGGGGCCTATATGTCATGTAATTGTCGAAATTGAGCTATTATGTGATATATGTGACCGTGTGGGGTCCTATGTGATATTAATAGCCTTGAATATATATGAATAATTGTATTGTTTTTTTAAGATACTTAATATGGTACCATTGGTGTATTTTGATTATATTCATACTTTATTGGATATGAGACATGTGGAAATTCGTGGATGAAACTGAAATAATGAGTGGATATTGGCTCACATAGTTGTGGAAATATATCATTGTGGTTGGTTATGAAAATAATCATTGTGATTGGTTGTGAGCATTACATCCTCATATCATACTCATTCATGAAACATTGGTACCACCGTGGCAACATCTGAAAAACACTAGCAATACCTTTTTAAAACCCTCCCTGAGGAATGTGTTGGGGAGGAGATATTGTAACACCTTATAAAACCCTTTCCGAAGAATGTACTGAAAAAGAGATATGAGATATGTGGATTGTATACAGCTTGATGAAACCCCCATGGGTCTTACGTCAGAAAGCTTTAGCTCCGTAGGTGTATACGGAGATTGTGTGATGATCCCGGAGGTTGTGCGACAACCTCGTGCATCATCATCATATATATTGAACTTACTTTATTGATTTTATGTTGTGTTATATTGTCATATTGACTTGTAATCTATGTACTTGTCTTACCTTCCTTTTCTTGTATTTGATGATTTTGTATCTACATGTTCTCCCCCGTTCTATTTATATGTGACATAATGTATACTTGTATTCTATATCTTGGTATGTTGTTTTATTATATGTGATATCTATTAAAACTGTTAGTGCAAGCAGTGTGGGATACCATTTTGGGACATTTTCTGAGAGTAGGTGACGTGCCCTTATTGTGTATTTTGTATGCTATATTTTCTAATTTTCTTGGTCAGTTTATGATACCTATTGAGTACAAGTGGACCGTACTCATGCCTACTGCGCCCTTTCGGTGCAGGTCTTAGCTCGAGTGCGCCTCAGCTTTCTTGACTCAGGCAATTGTTGGAGCTTCCAAGGTAGCGGTTGGACATTGATGTGTTTGAAGTTCACCTTTATATTTCTATAGTAGCTATGTCTTTATTAGTATTCAGAGATAGATATTTTTCCTTTGTGGTTATTTTTTCAATGTACTTGACTCTTGGATTGTATTAGTAGTTTTTACACTATTGACACCTAGTTTCGGGCAGGATTGATATTTGGGATAAGTTCTTTCTGCATTGTTATGATTACTTATATGGTTCATCTTCACTCTAGAAGTTTTACCTTGGGATATTTCTATTTTTTTTCTCTTTTCGTATCAGTTTGGGTGATAGGCTTACTTATTAAGGTACGCCATGATAAGTGCCATTATGACCCTTATTTTTGGGTCGTGACAAATTAATATTAGAGCAGCCAGGTTTCATTGGTCTCAACGGTGTAAGAATGAGATGTCAAATAGAGTCTCGCAAATCGGTACGTAGATGTTCATACCTATCTTCAAAAGGCTGTAGGACTTCTTTAGGAAACTTTTCTTATTTTATTATTTATCGTATGAAGTTCTTTCATACCTTGTGTTCTGAGTTATGTTTTGCTCTTTCTCTGGGGATGGTGTGGCTTATACTACTATCAGTTGAAAGATGCAGAGAGAGATTGGTTTAGGTCGCTTGTCAGTTGTAGATCCCATGATTCTCCTGAGATAACTTGGAATTAGTTCATAGAGGTTTTTCTAGAGAGATTTGTTCCTTTCAGTTTGAGAGATTGTATGCTGGGCGAGTTTGATCATTTGGAGCAGGGCTCTATGATAGTTTTTGAGTATAAGGCACGTTTCCATGCCCTGTCTAGATATTCCTATGATAGTATTTCCATCGAGTCTGAGAAGGTTTAAAAGTTCATGAAGGGTTTGGATATTTCTCTTTAGTTGGCTATATTTCAGATGGTTGTGTTTGGGGTTTCTTTCCAAAGTATAATGGATCATGCTAAGATGATATAGGATATTCTTAGTGTATCTCAGGGAGGCGCCAAAAAGGCATGAAGTTTTGGTGAGTTTAGGAGTCAGACCTATCGAGGTAGAGATTTTAAAGGTTCTCGTAGATACCATGGTAGGCCAGTACAGGTGACTTTATAGAGTTCAGTTGGTGTATATTCTAGTTCAGCAGTTTAGGGTGGCTGTTCGATCCTAATTTTACCTTCTCCTATTGAGGCTGGTCATAGAGATTTCTATGTGTGATGAGATTGGCCATGTAGCCAGGGACTGTCCCCGTTGGGTGATTCAGGCTACTCCTATTTTAGTTGTGAAAGGTAGGGGTTCTACCAGAGGTGTGATAGGTAAAGATGGTAGAGCCCATCGTGGTGGTCGTGGGGCCACCCAGGCAGTTAGTGGTCATGGTCAGTGTTATGCTATACCAGCTAGACTTGAGGTAGAGTCTTCTGATGTTATGATTATAGGTATCATTCCCATTTTTTTAGACCTGCATCTGTATTATTTGATCTTGGATCGACTTTCTCCTATGTGTATATGTATTTTGCTTCGGGTTGATTCTGTTAGTGAGCCTCTTTCTATGCCTGTTCGTGTATATACCCTGATAGGTGATTCTTTAGTGGTGGATTGGGTGCATTGATCTTGTGTTGTGACTTTTATCGAGCGTGAGAATTTGGTAGACTTGCTTGTGTTAGACATGGGCGATTTTTTATGTTATTTTGGGTATGGATTGGTTGGCTCCATCTCATGTTGTCTTAGATTGTTTTGCTAAGACTGTGACTTTAGCTTTGTTGGGTATGCCAAGGATAGCTTGAAAAGGTACACTTTATTCTGGTCCTAAGAGGATTATATCTTATGTTCAGGCTCGTAAATTATTTGACAAGGTATGTTTATTATTCTTGACTCATATTCGTAACACCAGTGTTATTTTGCCTCATTCCTTGGATTCTGTCTGTATTGTCCGTGAGTTTATGGATTTTTCCCTACGGACTTGCTTGGTAAGCCTCTGGATCAAATAAACTGAAGGATCAGTTGTAGGATTTATTGGATATGAGATCTATTCGACCTAGTGTTTCACCTTGGGGTGCGCTAATCTTTTTTTAGAAGAAAAAGGAAGGGTCTATGCAGATTTATATTGATTATCAGCAATTGAATAAGGTGAAGGTTAAAAATAAGTGTCCTTTTCCTCACATTGTTGATTTGTTTGAGCAGTTTTAGGTGTTGCAGTGTTTTTGAAGATTGATTTGACATTCGTGTAATGCCTCGAAAAGAAGTCCAGAGACATCACATGGTGCTCAAGACTACGAGTAGCCTTAAGCTAACCCTGTAAGCCATTTACTAAATTTGAAACTCATGATAGGGATGCATAGACATAAAATCAAGCTAAAATGCGGAATTCAATATGAGCTAAGCTGAAAATGTCTGAATATAATATCTGAAACATACTAAACTCAAGAGTCTAATCTATCAATACTGAAAATCTGAATCACATCTAGCAGTCTGACTAGCCTCTAATACTAATTACTAGAGAGTCACTGGGACAAACCCCTAGCTGACTCAAATTTTTTGAAAATAATGAATCATCTATACTAATAAGCTGAAAAACTGAAGGACTGGGTCCCCGAACTATAAGGACTTACCAACTGTCGGGATGTAGATGGAGATGCTTGAAATCACTCACACTACTGAAACTAAGCACCTGAACCAACATTATGAGACAATGTAGCACATAGACGTTTATATGGATCAATACTTATGGATTGTACTGAGTATATGGGGGTGAATGCATAAGTAAAACAATATCTCAACATTATTACAATTTGTAAAAGAATGCATGCTAAATGTAAATGACTCACATAAGCTGGAATATCTGAAAACTAAAGGTCATAATCATGAATACCAAAACATATTGCATAGATCTAGTGAGTCATAACATTTAGATTTTGAAAACTGTACTTGTATTCTGTCTGTAAATCATGCTGGCTAAGTCTAGAAAGGGCTCACTTTTATATCTGAAATCTGAAGTCTAAAATCTAATAGCAAATGACTTATATAAAACAATATTTGAATAAAATTGTGAGCCTTTACACTTACTTTCTGAAAGTTACTGTTACGATTATTCTATTCTAAAATATGTAATTTGTAGTCTGTAGGGAGCTTCTTCTAACGGACAAACACTATGAGAGCTATCATAGTGTCCAACGTCTAGTTCCCTTATGGGAAAACCTCACATTAGGGAGAGGTGTCATACTCTTGATAAGGAGTATAACCTAATCTACGTGATCACATCTGTATCTATCATCCATAAAGAAATGGAAATAATCTAATAATTTGAACCTATGTTGGCTCATAGTTCTGGGTCATGTAAACTTACCCAACTCGGTGCTAAATACTACTCTTTTTTTATCTGTATGCTCTTCTATTGGGAATCCACTTTAAAATCTAGTATAATGGTTTATAATAAAAACTGACTGTATATCTTTTAAATTAAATTGTAATCTGAAACTATCAAGTGGATTTCACATCTAAGCTGAGATCAAAAGATCAAATCTTTATCGAATATCTGAAAATAATCCAGTCATAGGGTGCTTATAGCACAATAAATCTTGAAATAGAAATATTCAACTAGGGCTTAATAACCCATGCATCAAATTCATGTCAAGATGTGTACCGCCCCGAGTCTATACCTTGGACGCTACACGGCACTTACGACCCCAAAGGACCACAAGCTAACCCATGACTGATATCTGCTGTGAGCATTGGAACATGATACTATAATAAATGCAGAATAATAGGTTGAAATGCCATAAGGTTCAAAATCTGTAAATACTGATAAAGTGTATCAACTGAAATAATGATCTGTAAAAAAATACTATCTGAACTCTAGTCTGAAAAGCCTTTAACTAAACTGACTGAAAGTAGAGTTGATGGGATAATTTCCCAACTAACTCCATCTACTGAAATATTGCATCTACTGAGAAACTGAAATAATAAAATATCCTCGATAGATGAGGACTCACTACTAATTTTGACATTGTTGGCTGAATCTGAATCTATCTATGAACGTTCGGGAACCTGAGCATCTGAACCTATGATATGAATCATCATAGCACAAAGAAAAAGTATGCGTTAGTACGTGGAATGTACTGGTATGCTAGACGAGGTAAGGCTGAATACAAGGGTTCATATGCATGAACCATAACTGACTGAATGATATAGAGTAACTGAACATGAGATTATATAGGTAGCTGATACTACTGTAAATACTGAGTATGCACTACTGTGCATATACATAAATAGTGTGACTGAGCTTGTTTAAAGCTAAGTCCCAAGTTTTGATACTAAGTAACTAATATCTAAAGTTACTAATAACTGAGTTACCGATACTGGTTGACTGTATCAGACAGTCCTAATTTTGTAGAACTAAATTGAGTTCTATTCTGATGATTGAAACTAAAACTGTGAGAGGTGATCATCTAACCGACATATCCTAAATAAGATAACTGAGTTGGGGTCCAACCTGTGACCCCAGTTGGAAGGGTGTTAGTACCATGCCACGAGTAAAGACACTGAAGAGTTACCCTCATCTGGCAGGTACTCTAATGAGAATGGTGGAACCCTTATTTGGCAGGTTAAAACACCTCATCAACCCTCAACTGGCAGGTTTGATGTCTCAACCTACGTTGGCTACATAGTTCTGGAACACAAGGATTGCTTCTAAGGATCACACCCTCTTTTGGCAGGTGAGCCCCCATCCATGGGTTCACTCGGTGCTAAATTCTTTTCCCAACTGAAAGACACTGAATTGTGTATACTAAACTGGACTGAACTAATACTGATTTTACTAAATTTTCCTGAGTTCTGTAACTGACTGAGTTCTATTGAGTTTTGTAACTAACAGAGAGTACTACTGATCATGACAGGACTGAGACTATTCTGTAATAGACACTAGCTCTAGGTAAACAGCTAAATTGTTGGGTATTAAATACCCCCAGGAATCGATAGCATGAAAAATAATGCATAGCATGATCTTGAGATATACTACAATGTACACTTGTCCATAATTCATTCATAAAGGAATTTCATCAAATACTTGTAGGGTATAAGCTTGTACATGATTGGGACCACATAGTGACATGTCAATATTCCACTATCTACTTCACATAGGCATTTTAGAAAACACTCGGAGAGCATGGAGTATTTCACATGATGATGGTCAACACATGTATTGGATCCCAATTACTATCATAATCACGAATACATTCAATTCCAAGAATGGAGATCATAAATCATAACTCTTGAAGTTTTAAAAATGGACTCTTGGACTCTATAGGTGAAAGGGACCCATAGATGAACACCTAACATACCTTTTAAAGTTAATTCTTGAAGGTGCTTGAAGGAATTCTTGAATTTTGATCTTGATTCTTGAAGTTAGGGTTTGTTTTCTAGAGAGAGGATGCCTTTAATTTGAGGAAAATTGAATAATAATGATGTAACTAGGTTAATTTGGGGTAATTTACGTGTTAAAGGCTGACTTGGGTCATGGAAAAATACTCAATTACCCCTGGGATTGATTTAAAATCGTTACTAAAAAATTCCTAATTTGGACACCTGGTGTGACGCGCCACTATCGCACCAAGCCACTGGAAAATGACAATTGGTAATGTGGTTGGTGGCACGATATAGTGGAATCGCATTGCAATACTGGATGGGACCTGGAAACTTGGCATGACGTGGTACAATCGCGTTGCTTTACTAGAAATTGACAATTGTGGACTGGGTTCTTGTCGCGATGCGCCAATATCGTGGAGCAACACTGGATTTTGACAATTGGGAAATTAGCTGGTGGCGTGACACACCAGTATCGTGGTACCTCACTGGAAACTGACAATTACCATTTTGACATACGCTGCGACGAGCTACTAGCCTGAATAATGGTGTTTAACGACTTAAACTTAAAATAGCCATAACTTCATACCCGATTATCGGATTTAGACAAATTTTATATCGTTGGAAAGCTAATTCAATTTCCTACGCAAACTAAAAAATACTGAGTATTTCAAAAATTTTATATTGGATAAATCAAGAACTGAGAGCCAAGGTAAGCTTGAGAAATATGGGGTATTACAATATCTCCCCCTTGGGAATATTTGTCCTCAAATGAGACTGATTAAGCTGAGATACTGAGCTGACACACTAAACATATATATCTGATGCATGACTACATGACTAAACTATTGATAAACTAAGCACTTACACTGAACATGCATATCTGATGCATGGAATACATGGCTGAAACTACTGATAAGCTGGGTTTTCATACTGAACATGCATATCTGATTCATGAGTACATGACTGAACTTATTTATGGATGCATGACTAAATATGCAATGGTAATGGATACTAAGTTATAATTAGAGCTGAACATGGAACTGAGAAAAGCTAAGAAAGACTGTTACCTTAAGCTGGATCTAAGGTTGCGGAGAAGAGGCGGGATACTTGGTTCGCATATCTGTTTCTGCTTCCTAAGTAGCTTCCTCTATGGACTGATTCTGCCAAATAACTTTGACTAAGGAAACTTCTTTGTTCCTCAGTCTGCGAATCTGATGATCGAGGATCTGAACTAGAACCTATTCAAAAGAGAGATCATTCTGAATATTAACATCCTCTAAGGGGACTATGACCGCTGGGTCACCAATGCATTTCTTTAGCAAGGAGACGTGGAATACTGGGTGCACTGAATCTAGGTCTTAAGGAAACTCGAGCTCATAAGCTACCTTTCTGAAACAATTGAGAATTCTGTAAGGACCAACATATCAAGGACTAAGCTTTCCTTTCTTGCTGAACCTCTTTACCCCCTTTATGGGAGAGATTTTCAAGAACACAAAATCAAAGATCTCAAATTCGAGATCCTTTCTCCGCACATCTGCGTACGATTTCTGTCACTCTGGGCAGCTCTAAGTCTTTCTCTGATTAACTGAACCTTCTCTAAGTCTTTCTCTAATTAAATGAACCTTCTCTAAGGCATCGAATACTAGGTCAAACCCTACTGCTGTGGCCTCACCTACCTCAAACCAACCAATTAGAGATCTACATCTCCTACCTTAGAGAGCCTCAAATGGAGCCATCTAAATACTGGAATGATAGCTGTTATTATATATGAACTCGATCAAAGGCAAGTGGTTATCCCAACTATCCTTAAAATTGATGACACATGCTCTTAGCATATCTTCTAGAGTCTGCATGGTCTTTTCTACTTGACTATCTATCTGAGGGTGGAAGGCTGTACTGAGGTGAACTCGGGTAACAAGACCCTTTTGGAATGCTTTCTAGAAATAAGAGGTGAACTGGGTACCTCTATCTGAGATGATAGATACTGAGACTCCGTGTAACTTGACTAATTCTCCAATATAGAGTTTGGCATAGTCCTCGGCTAAATAGGAAGTATGAACTAGTAAGAAATGAGTTGATTTGGTTATCTTATATACGATAACCCATATAGAATCATGTTGATGACTAGTATGAGGAAAACCCCTCACAAAGTCCATGTTTACTTCTTCCCATTTCCATGTGGGAATATTGAACTCTTGTATGGACCCACTAGGCTTCTGGTGCTCAATCTTAACCTACTGACATGTAAAGCACTTAGCTTCAAATTCTGCAATATCCTTCTTCATCCCACCCCACCAATAGATCTCCCATATGTTGCGGTACATCTTAGTGGCCCATGGATGAATAGAGTATAGTGCACCATGCGCTTCTACAAGAAGTCATTGCCTCAAGTCATCTACACCTGGCACATATAGAAGACCCTGGCAATGCAAAAAACCATCTTCTCCTTAGGAGAAAACCTCTATTTTTTGATCTCTAACTGACTCTTTCAGATTAACAAGACTGGGATATCTATCCTATTTTTCCTTTACCTCAGAAACTAGAGAGGATTCAGAACTATTCTGTACCTATACACTACCTTCTGCTAAATTAACTAAGCAGACACCTAGTCGGTCAAGCTGATGAACTTCCTAAGCTAACTTCTTCTTACTATCCTCAACATGAGCAACACTACTCATGGATAGTCTACTAATAGCATCAACCACTATATTGGCTTTGCTTAGATGATACAGAATACTCATGTCATAATCTTTCATTAACTCTAACCACCTTCTTTGATGCAAATTTAAATCTTTCAGAGAAAATACATATTGCAAGCTCTTGTGATCTATGAACACATCTACATGCACCCCATACAAATAGTGTCTCCAAATCTATAAGGAAAACACTACAGCTACTAACTCAAGATCATGAGTCAGATAATTCTTTGTATAGGGCTTAAGCTATCTGGAGGCGTAGGCTATGACCTTACCTCTCTGCATGAGGACACAACCCAAACCTACTCTGGATGCATCACAGTACACAACAAAACCATCTGAACCATCTGGTAGAGTTAAAACTAGGGCTGAGGTGAGTGGAGTCTTCAGCTCCTGAAAACTTTTCTCGCAGGAATTTGACCACTAAATTTGGACTTTCTTCTGAGTCAATCTGGATATAAGGGATGCAATAAATGAGAACCCTTCAACAATCCAACGATAATAGCCAGCTAAACCCAAGAAACTCTTGATATCTGATGGAGAGATGGGTCTAGGCCAATTTCTCACTGCTTCAGTCTTTTAAGGATCAACTCTAATGCCATCACCAAAAATAATATGACCAAGGAACACTACTGACCTTAGCCAAAATTCAAACTTACTAAATTTGGCAAATAACTGATGAGTTCTGAGAGTTTGAAGTATCACTCTGAGGTGATCTGCATGATCATTCTTACTATCTATAAAGACTATAACGAACATGTCCAAGTACTACTTAAACACGTGATTCATTAAGTCCATAAAAGCGATTGGGGTGTTAGTAAGACCAAAGGACATGACTAGAAACTTGAAGTAACCATATTGAGTTCTGAAAGTTGTATACAGAATGTCACATTCTCTGACTCTGAGCTGATGATAGCCTGATCTGAGGTCTATCTTAGAAAAGCAACTATCACCCTGAAGTTGGTCGAATAAGTCATCGATTCTAGGAAGTGGGTACTTATTTTTGACTGTGACTTTGTTCAATTGACGGTAGTCTATACACATTCTAAGAGAACCATTTTTCCTATACACGAATAAGACTGGTATGCCCCACGAGAAAATACTGGGTCTGATGAATCCCTTATCTAGGAGATCTTTCAACTGTTCTTTTAACTTTTTAAGTTCTGCTGGTGCGATTCTATATGTTGGAATAGATATAGGCTGAGTATCTGGAAGGAGGTCTATTTCAAAGTCTATTTCCCTAATGGGAGGAACTCCAGGAAGATCTTCGGGAAATACATCCGAGAATTTATTTACTATTGGAACTGACTCAAGAGTTAGAGTTTCTAAGATAGAGCCTTTGACTCACACAAGATGGTAGATACATCCCTAGGATATCATTTTCTTGCTCTAAGGTATGAAATCAACTGACCCTTAAGCCTATGGTACTACTCCTCCATTCAAGAACTGGTTCATTTGGAAATTGAAAATGAATTATTCTGTTTCTACAATCAACTGAGGCATAACATGAGTGGAGTCAATCTATGCCTAGAATGACATCAAAATCCACCATGTCTAGATCTACAAGGTCTGCTGAAGTAACTTTCTAAGATATCATAACCGGACAGTTCCTGTATACCTGTTGGGCTATGATAGATTTACCCACTGGGGTAGAACTGAGAAAAACTCTGCTAGAATTTCTGGACTGACTTTGAAGTTAATGGCTATATAAGGAGTTACGAAATAGAAAGAGGGCCCTTGGATCTAACAAGGAATAAAGATGTAAATGGAAGATATGTAACGTACCAGTAACCACGTCCGAAGAACTTTCCTGATCTTGTCTGGACAAAAGTGCATAAAGCCTGTTTGGGCGTTACCCACTGCTGGCACTGGAAGTGGCACCCTACTGATTCGAGTGACTGGACTGAGCTGGGGGATAGTTATGCTGATCCTGAGAACCTGATAAGGATAATCTCTGAGTCTATGGCCTACTTGCCACATCCGAAACATATATCACTGCTAGCTCTGCCGATACCATGGTGGTTCTTGCCACATTACTGACATAGAGGATTTGTTCGAGCACTGCTGACACTACCCTGAGATTTAGAGCCTAGTGCCCTATCTTTATTATTGTTTCTGAACTTGGGAACTGGAGCACTAGCTGAGGACGAAGCTGGAACTAAAGACTTTAGGCAAAACTGGGAACGATTACCGCCCTCTGACTTAGGCTGATTAAAATTGAAGCTACTTGTTCTATCTCTCTTGGTCTGTCTCTCTTTCTCTTTGATCTTAGCCTCTTTTATCAGTTGAGCATCGACCATGAACCTGGATATGTCCATCTCCTTAATCACCATCATTGTTCTGCACTCCTTAACCATACTATCTAACACCCCAGATACGAACTTGCTCATTCTGGACCTACTATCTATTACTACATGGGAGCATACCTGGCTAACTGAGTAAACTTAAGGAAATAATCTTTCACGCTTATACTATCTTACCTGAAGTTGATGAACTCTAACACCTTGAATTCTCTTAGCTTTAAGGGAAAAAATCTCTCTAGGAAGGCAGTAGCAAACTCTTCCCACTCTATGGGCTCTGCATCTGTGCCCCTGTCTACCTTTAACTGCTTAAACTAGATATGAGCTACATCTTATAGCTGATAGGCACCTAGATCAGCACTCTCGTTGGAAGTCACTCCCATGATATCTGTCACTTTCTGAACCTGATCGAGGAACTCTTTTGGATCCTCTTTTGGCTTAGATCCTAAGAATATGGGAGGATCATTTGGGTGAATTCTTGAATCCTGGCTTCAGCAGTATTATCCACTAGGTTAGGTTGAACAGTAGTTGGCCATTTATTCTAATCTACTAGATAATTGTCTAGAGTAGTGAATACAACTCTAAATTCTGCATGGGAGACATGCTCATCTAGGGGATCTGCCTGAACGGGCTGAGGTGCTGACTGATTTTGGTTCTCCTTTCGTTAGACTTTTTGGGAGGCATATTCTGTAAATAAAAGGAAGAAATGGATTAGACTGAGAGTTTAACTTGAGCTCATGCTCACTCGCATGACATGAAAACTGAAAGAAAGAAAACTTTTCCTAGAACATCTCATAGCCTCCTGTCCATAAGTGTGGCATGCTATACACTCTTGTATAAGACTCTACTAGATGTGGCTTTCGGACTTCCTAGAACTCTGTTGAACCTTAGGATCTAATACTAAGTTTGTAATGCCCCGAGTCTATACTCCGGATGCTACATGGTGTTTACGACCCCGAAGGACCATAAGCTAACCCATGACTAATATCTACTGTGAGCATTGGAATATGATACTGTAATAAATATGGAATAATAGGCTGAAATTCCATAAGGTTCAAAATCTATAAATATTGATAAAGTGTATCAACGTAAATAACAATATGTAAAACTGAATACTGTTTGAACTCTAGTCTGAAAAGCATCTAATTGAACTGACTGAAAGCGAAGTTGATGAGACGATCCCCCAACTAACTCCATCTACTAAAATACTGCATCTACTAAGAAACTAAAATAATAAAATATCCTTAATAGATAAGGAATCACTACTAACTCTAACACTGCTGGATAAATTTGAATTTGTTTATACATGGTCGGAAACCTGAGCTTCCGAACCTATGATATGAAATATGATAGCGCAAAGAAAGAGTATGTATCAGTACGTAGAATGTACTGGTATACTAGATGAGGTAAGACTAAATGTAAGGGTTCATATGCATAAACAATAACTGACTGAATGATACAGAGTAACGGAATATGAGAGTATATGGATAACTGATACTGCTGTAAATACTGAATATGCACTACTATGCATGTAAATAAATATTGTGACTGAGCTTGTCTGAAGCTAAGTCCTGAGTTTTGATACTGAGTAATTGATATCTAAAGTTACTGATAACTGAGTTACTGATACTGGTTGACTATATCAGATAGTTCTGATTCTGTAGAACTAAATTGAGTTCTATTCTAAAAACTAAAACTAAGACTATAGGAGGTAATCATCTAACTGACATGCCCCAAATAAAATAACTAAGTTGGGGTCTAACCTGTGACCCGAGTTGGAAAGTTGTCAGTACCGTGCCATGGGTAAAGACACTGAAGAGTTACCCTCATCTGACAGCTACTCTAATGAGAATGGTGAAACCCTCATCTAACAGGTTAAAACACCTCCTCAATGCTCAACTGGCAGGTTTGATGTCTCAACCAACACTAACTACGTAGTTCTGGAATGCAAAGATTGCTTCTAAGGATCACACCCTCTTCTGGCAGGTAAGCCCTCATCCTTGGGTTCACTCGGTGCTGAAGTTTACTCCCAACTGAAAGACATTGAACTGAGTATACTGAACTGGACTGAACTGATAGTGAGTTTACTAAATTTTTCTTGAGTTCTATAATTAACTGAGTTCTATAACTGACTGAGAGTACTATTGATCGTGATAGGACTGAGGCTATTCTGTAACTGTCACTGGATCTAGGTAAATAGGTAAATTATCGGGTATTAAATACCCTTAAAACTCGATAGCATGAAAAATAAAGCATAGCATGATCTTGAGATACAAAACAATGTACACTTGTCCATAATTCATTCATAAAGGCATTTCATCAAACACTTGTAGGGCATAAGCTTGTACATGATTCGAACCACATAGTGACATGTCAAGATTCCACTATCTACTTCACATAGGCATTTTAGCAAACACTTGGGGAGCATGGAGTATTTCACATGATGATTGCCAACACATGTAATCATTAATACAATATTCAATTTTCAAATTCAAGGGTTAAGTATGCAATTCATATAATTCACCATATAATTCACCACATAACTATCTTAATTTCATGGAAACTTATAATTAAAAATGTATTGGATCCCAATTACTATCATAATCACGAATACATTCAATTCCAAACATGGAAATCATAAATCATAACTCTTGAAGTTTTAAAAATGGATTCTTGGACTCTACGGGTGAAAGGGACCCATAGATGAACACCTAACATACCTTGAAAAGTTAATTCTTGAAGGTGCTTGAAGAAATTCTTGAGTTTTGATCTTGATTCTTGAAGTTAGGGTTTATTTTATTAAGAGAGAATGCCTTTGATTTGGGGAAAATTGAAGAATAATGATGTAACTAGGTTAATTTGGGATAATTTACATGTTAAAGGCTGACTTGGGTCATGAAAAAAATACTCAATTACCCCTGGGAATAATTTAAAAGCGTTACTGAAAAATTTCCGATTTGGACACCTAGCGCGACGCGCCACTATCGCGCCAAGCCACTGGAAAATGACAACTAGGAATGTCGTTGGTGGCACGACGCGATGGAATCACATTGCAATACTGGATGGGACTTGGAAGCTTGGCGCGATGCGGTACAATCGCGTTACTTTACTAGAAATTGACAATTGTGGATTGGGTCCTTGGCGCGACGCGCCAATATCGTAGAGCAACACTGGATTTTTACAATTGAGAAATTAGGTTGTGGCGTGACATGCTGATATCGCGGTACCTCACTGGAAACTAAAAATTGCCATTTTGGCGTATGCTGCGACGCGCTACTGGCTTGAATAACGGTATTTAACGACTGAAACTTAAAATAGCCATAACTTCTTACCCGGTTATCGGATTTAGGCGAATTTTATATCGTTGGAAATCTAATTCAATTTCCTACACAATGGCAGGATCTAAACTGAAAAATAATGAGTATTTAAAATTTTTTATATTGGATAACTCATGAATTGAAAGCTAAGTTAAGCTTGAGAAATATGGGGTATTACAAGATATAATAATATTCATGCTTGATAATTAAGATATTGATAGTTCAACTCAAAATCAAGAAATTACTACAATACGCATGAAAATACAAAAGTAAACATGCAAATTCATCATATAAATTACTTCAAATCTCATAATCTTTCAATTAGTAATAATGGGTATGAACCCTAATTTGAAACTCATGTAATTTCATACAAAATCTTCTTTAAAACTAACTTTGGGCACAAGGATGAAAGGATTATCCTTGTAGAAAAAGTCCACATACCTTAATTGATGTAATTAATGAGAACACTTGATTTTTGGATTCCTACTTGTGCTCTTGAAGATGGATTCTTGATTATCTTGAATTGGGAACCTTGAATTGTGAGTTTTCTTAGAGAAAGAATGATGGAATTAGATTTCTTGGGAATTAAGTTTTCATGTTCTAGGGTTTTTTTGAGAGAAAATTAATGAAAAACATGCATATAATGCTTAGAATAGGAATAATTCAGTGTTATTCATGACTTGGGGCTTGGGAAAAGACTAAAGTGCCCCTTTAAAATCAACTGCACCGCGACGCGGGGCTATCGCGGTAAGCCACTGGAAATTGACATTTGCCATTTGGTCCATCACTGCGATGCGGTACTATCGTGGTGAGCCACTGGAAATTGACAAATGGGAACTCTGACTTCACTGCGATACAGGCCAATCACGGTGGTCCACTAGAAATCGGACAAGTGTTATTTTTCATGTCTTCCCAATGTGGTGCTGCTTATTTTGAGACACTGACTTCACTAAGAGTGCTATAACTTCTCAACCTAGTATCGGATTATGGCGAAATTGTTATCATTGGAAAGCTGAGCCAATTATCTACACATTGGTGGGTCTAGATCTTTATAATCCTACATGTATCAAGAGTTATCTATTTTCAAAACTAACCCTTAACACTCTAAAAGCTAAACTGAGCTAGCAAAAAGTACAGGGTATTACATTATCTCCCCCTTGGGAAATAACTCTTAGGAGATACTGAATTCCTTTCTCACTCAAAGACTGGCTCATCTGGAAATTGAAACTTCACCACTCGGGTGTGACAATCTATGGATGCATAACAGGAATGGAGCCAATCTATACTAAGAATAAGGTCAAAGTCAACCATATCCAACTCTATTAAATCTGCTAACATAAACTTATGAAGGACAATGATAGGATACTTTCTATAAATCTATTTGGCAACAATTGACGCACCCACTAGGGTAGAACCCAAGAAGGGCTCAGGGATCTTTTCAGGACCAATTTTAAAATTTACTGCAACTAATGGGGTCACATAAGAGAAACTCGACCATCTGGTGAATCCTCCTACTCCTGATGGGATGGTAAAGTATAAAATTAATTTTGACATTGACCACTATCGTTACTAGATGATGCGCCCTGAGAAGAGACTGGGTGACCTAGAGGGGCCGGTGCACTAGTAGCCTGAGTTTGGGGATAAACATCCATGTTTCCCTACTTAGCATACGGACACTCTTTGATTCCATGTCCCAACTTACCACAACTATAACAACCTTTCTGTCCCAACAGATACTTACTAGGATGATTCTTACCACACTTAGCACAATGAGGATAACTAGGCTTTCCACCCAAACTATTCTGAGATCTGAACATAGAATTCTTACCCCATTGCCCTTGCCTAGCTCTAGGAGCGGGAGCACTAGCTGAAGATGGCGCTGGCATAGGTGAACGATTCTAAAACTGAGAATGATTTCCCCTTCATACTTTGTTTAGCCATACCCAAACTGCCCAGTTCTAGCCTTCTTATTTCTTCTCTCTCTTCCCTTCAACCTTTTAGCCTTAATTTATTGGGCATGAATCATCAACCTAGCAATATCTTTATCCCCTATAAGCATAGCAGTCCTATACTCCTTGACTACCAAACCAGATACTCTAGTAATAAACTTACTCATACTCGCCCTAGAGTCAGCCATTGTATCAGGGACATACTTAGACAATAGGTTGAACTTAAGGCAGTACTCCTAATTATTATTGAGCCCTGCCTCAGGTTCACAAACTCTTCTACCTTAGCTTCTCTCATTTCATGCAGAAAGAACCTGCCTAAAAATATATCCTGAAATACCTACCAACTCATAGGATCTGTATTCTCACCTCTACTATTCTTCCACATAACCACTCAATCATACGCTACATCCTTCAATCTATAGGATGCTAACTCTACACCCTCATCCTCGAAAAGATACATAATCTGGGTGATCTTTTACACTTAATCTAAATAAAGTTGTGGGTTCTCACCTGCTTTTGATCCAAAGAACTCTGGCGGATTCATTCCCATAAAATCTCAGATTCTGCTAAAGTGGGATTACCTTTTGACGATTGCCCTGAACATTGGCAGTCACAGCTTGGGCCAACGCCTGAAACAAAGCCCAAAATTCAGCATAGGATACATTCTCATTTAGAGAGTCAACAGGCTGGGGTGGTTGGTTGTCATTTCTGTGGGCATTAGCTCGATGAGGAGACATATTCAACTGTCACATAACAGCACAAGTTAAAAGTAGATAGAGATACTATAAGCATGATAGATCATGAAAGAAAAAGATAATTTACTAAAAATATCCCATATCTTCTTGCTCATAAATGTGGTATGCTTCACACCCACGATAAGACTCTATGTAACATGGCTTGTCTGACTCCGTAGGACTCGGATAACCTTAGGCTCTGATACCAAGTTTGTAACACCTCAAAATTAAGTCCCGAGATGTCACACGGTGTTCAATACTTTGATTAGCCTTAAGCTAACCCTGTAAGCCATCTACTAAATCTGAAACTCATAATAGGGTTGTATAGACTTAAAATCAAACTAAAATGTGGAATTCTGTATGAGCTAAGCTAAAGATATATGAATATAATATCTGAAACATACTAAACTCAAGAGCCTGATCTATCAATACTGAAAATCGGAATCACATCTAGCAGTCTAACAAGCCTTTAATACTAATAACTAGAGAGTCACTGAGACAAACCTCCAGCTGACTCAAACTGTCTGAAAATACTGAATCATCTATACTAATAAGCTGAAAAACTGAAGGACTGGGTCCCCAAACTATGAGGACTCATCAACTGTCAGGATGTAAATAGATATGCTTGAAATCACTCACGCTGCTGAAATTGAGCACCTGAACCTACATTATGAGACAATGTAGCACATAGACATATATGTGGATCAGTACTTATGGATTGTACTGAGTATATGGGGGTGAATACATAAGTAAAACAATATCTCAACATTATTACAATTTATAAAAGAATGCATGCTAAATGTAAATGACTCACATAAGCTGGAATATCTAAAAACTGAAGGTCATAATCATGAATAGAAAAACATGTTGCATAGATCTAGTGAGTTATAATATTTAGATTCTGAAAACTATACTTGTATTTTGTCTGTAAATCATGCTTGCTAAGTGTAGAAAGGGATCACTATATATCTGAAATCTGAAGTTTGAAATCGAATAGCAAATGACTTATATAAAACAATATCTGAATAAAATCATGAGCCTTTACACTTAATTTTTGAAAGCTATTCTGTTATGATTATTCTGTTTTGAAATCTGTAGTTTGTAGTCCATAGAGAGGTTCTTCTAACTGACATACACTATGTGAGCTATCATATTATCTAATGTCTAGTTCCCTTTTGGGAAAAAACTTATATTGGGGAGAGGTGTCATACTCTTGCCAATGAGTATAACCTAATCTAAGTGATCATATTTATATCTGTCATCCATATAGAAATAGGAATAATCTGGTAATCTGAACCTTAGTTGGCTCATAGTTCTGGGGCATATAAACTTACCGAACTCGGTGCCAAATACTACTCCCTTTTTATCTGTATGCTTATTTTGTTGGAAATTCACTTTAAAATCTAGTATAATGGCTTATAATGAAAACCGACTATATATTTGTTAAATTAAACTGCAATCTAAAACTGTAAAGTGAATTTCATATTTAAACTGAGATCAAAAGATCAAATCTTTATCAAAAATCTAAAAATAATCTACTCATAGGGTGCTTATAGCACAATAAATCTTGAAATAGCAATATTCAACTAGGGCTTAGTAACCCATGCATCAAATTCATGTCAAGATATAATAATATTCATGCTTGATAATGAAGACATTGATAATTCAACTCAAAATCTGGAAATTACAGCAATACGATTGAAAATACGGAAGTAAACATGCAAATTCATCATCTAAATTACTTCAAATCTCATAATCTTTCAATTAGCAATAATGAGTATGAACCTAATTTCAAAATCATGTAATTTCATACAAAATCGTCTTCTAAACTAACTTTGGGCAGAAGGATGAAAGGATTATCCATGCTGAAAAACCCTACATACCTTAATTGATGCAATTAATGAGAACACTTGATTTTTAGATTCCTGCTTGTGCTCTTGAAGATAGATTCTTGATTATCTTGAATTGGTAACCTTGAATTTGGTGTTTTCTTTGAGAAAGAATGGTGGAATTGGATTTCTTGGAAATTAAGTTTTGATGTTCTAGGGTTTCTTTGAGAGACAATTGATGAAAAGCATGCATATAATGCTTAGAATAGGATTAATTTAGTGTTATTCAAAACTTAGGGCTTGGGAAAAAACTAAACTACCCCTTTAACATTAGATTCGAAAAACTGGAATCCGATTTTGCACACCACTGCAACGCGCCACTATCGTGGTGGCTTACTGTAAAATGGACTAATGAAAATTGGAACTTCACCGCAATATGGGGCTATCACGGTAAGCCACTGGAAATTGGCAATTGCTATTTGGTCCATCACCACGATGCAGTACTATCGCGGTGAGCCACTATAAATTGATAAAGGGGAACTGAGACTTCACCATGACGTGGGCTAATCACGGTGGTCTACTAAAAATTGGACAAGTGTCAATTTTTATGTCACCATGATGTGGTGCTGCTCATTTTGAGACACTATCTTCACTAAAAGTTTCATAACTTATCAATCGAGTATCGAATTATGGCAAAATTGGTATCGTTGAAAAGTTGAGCAAATTATATACATATTGGTGGGTCTAGAGCTTGAAAATTCTACATGTATAAAGAGTTATCTATTTTTAGATATACCCTTGACACTCTAGAAGCTAAACTGAGCTATGAAAAAATATGAGGTATTATAGTTTGACTATCACCAGTTGAGGATTAGAGCTTCAGATTTTTTGAAGACAACTTTTCAAGCTCGATATAGTCATTATGAGTTCTTGGTCATGTTTATTGGGTTGACCAATGCCCCTGCTGCATTCATAGAGTTGATAAATTAGGTGTTTCGACCGTATCTTGACTCTTTTGTTATTGTGTTTACAAATGATTTCTTGGTGTATTCCAAGAGTGAGGTTGATCATGAAGAGCATTTGCAAATTGTTCTTTAGAGAATGAGGGATGAGAAGTTATATGCCAGGTTTTTTAAGTTTGAGTTTTTTTTTAAAGTATGTTTCTTTCTTGGGTTATGTGGTGACTAAGGAGGGTGTTATGGTTGATCCACCTAAGATTTTTGTGGTTCGTGATTGGGCTAGACCTATTTTGCCCACTGAGAGTTAGAGTTTGTTGGCTTAGCAAGTTATTATCAATGTTTTGTTGAGGGTTTCTCTTTCATTGCAGCTCTGTTGACCAAGTTAACTCAGAAGAAGATTTTCTTCCAGTGGTCTAATTCTTGTGAGGCGAGCTTCAAAAAGCTTAAGGATTTGTCGACTTCAGATCCTATCTTGACTTTTCCTAAGGAGGGCATGGGTTATATTGTCTTTTGTGATTCTTTAAGTATTGGGTTAGGTGTTGTGTTAATGCAGGAGGGCAAGGTGATTTCTTATACATCTTGTCAGTTGAAACCTCATGACAGAAATTATACTATGCATGATTTGGAGTTGTGCGCAGTTGTGTTTGCCTTGAAGTTCTGGAGTCCTTTATGAGATCTTCTTAGATCATCATAGCTTTCAGCACATCTTCACCCAGTGAGATCTTAATATGAGGTAGTGTCGTTGGCTTGAGTTGCTTAAGGATTATAACTCAACTATTCTTTATCATCCGGGCAAGGCTAATGTGGTTACAGATGCCTTGAGCTGAAAGTCGACTAGCATGGGTAGTTTGGCGCATCTTTTGACCCAGGAAAGGCCGTTGACCTTAGAGTTTTAGTATTTGGTTAACCAGATGGTTAGGCTTGATATTTTGATATCGGGGCATATTTTGGCATTTGTGGAGACTAGATCTTCTTTGATGGGTTAGAGCTCATCAGTTTGATGATGTTGGATTGAGGTTGATTTGAGATAAAATGCTGAGTGGGGAGTCTAAGGAAGCCTTACTTGATTTAGATGGAGTTTTGAGGAACGGGGGCTGAGTTTGTGTACCAAGAGTGGTGATTGGATTAGGTTGATCTTGAAGGAATCCCATTATTCCAGATATTCTATCCATACAGGTCTGACTAAGATGTATCGTGATTTGAGGCAGCATTACTGGTAGGGTGGTATAAGGCTAGATGTGGTGGATTTTATGGCTCATTACCTATGTTGACAGTAGGTGAAGGCCGAGCATATGAGGCCTGGTGTGTTACTTCAGAGGTTACCCATTCTCGAGTGAAAGTGGGAACGGATCACTATAGATATTATGGTTGGTTTGCCTCGTACATTTAATGGTTCTGACAGTGTTTGGGTCATTGTGGATCAATTGACCAAGTCAGCTCGATTTATTCAGGTTCGGGTCTCATCTAGTGCTGAAAGGTTGGCTCGTATCTATATTTGTGAAATTGTTCATCTGCATAGTATGCTGGTGTCTATTATTTCAGATCAAGGTTCTGTATTCATAACTCACTTTTGGATGACTTTTCAGGGTGAGTTGGGTACTCGGGTTGATCTTAGCATAGCATTTCACACCAGACAGATGGCCCATCAGAGAGAACTATCTATATTTTGGAGGATGCTTTATGCATACGTGATGGATTTAGGTGGCCAGTGGGAGCAGCTTTTGGCTTTAACAGAGTTTGCATATAATAATAGCTATCTTTCTAGTATTGATATAACCCCTTTTGAGGTATTGTATGGTAGGAGTTGTTGCTCCCTAGTGGGTTGGTTTGATGTTTTAGAGGTAATACCTTGAGGTACGAACTTGTTTTATGAGTCTTTAGATAGAGTTTGGGTCATTCAGGATAGACTTAGAATAGCTCAGAGTAGGCAGTAGTGCTATGCTGATTGTAGACATTGTGCCTTGAGATATGGTGTTGGTGATCGTGTTTTCCTTCGAGTTTCACCCATAAAAGGTATGATGAGGTTTTTTCACCCATAAAAGGTATGATGAGGTTTTGGAAGAAGTATAAGCTTAGCCCCAGGTATACTGGTCCATTTAAGATTCTTTGAACTGTTGGTGATGTGGCTTATGTAACGCCCCAAAGTTTTTCCTAGCTGAATTTTTTGTCCCTAAAGTATCAAGCATTGGCTTCTAGAATGATTTATACTTATTTCACTGCGTAATTCCTTAGATTTCAACTGTTTATTACGTAGATGATCGAATAAGTTTTCTGTCGACATAAGATTTATCCAAAATGGACACTTGGTGAAGGAGTTATGGTTAATTTAAGTCCTAGTCATAAAACACCGTCATTCCAGTCCTTGGCACATTGCGGAGAGGGTTTAAATGATGATAGTCAATTTCCAGTGAGACTCCGCGATGGTGGCGCATCGCGGAGTGGACCAAATTCCCATTCGTTAATTTCCAGTGAGCCGCCGCGATAGTGGCGCGTCGCGGTGGCCCATAAGATCAGGTTCCCAATTTAAATTTTTCCAATTTCGTTCAAAAGTTAACAAGGGTAGTTTGGAATTTTTTTCAAGTCTCTTAAAACATCCAAACAAGATATTTAGACCTCTACAAGCATAATATATGGCATTCTCAAGATTTCCCTCAAAACAAAAACCCTAGTTCATACACTTCTCCTCCAAGAAACTTAAGATTCAATTGTGGGTTTTCCAAATTGATCGAAGATTTGGAATTTCCAAACCGTAAGCTTCAAAGATCAGCCATTATCTTCATAATCGAGGTATGCGGGGTTTTTCTAAAATCTCATGGGTATAGAAATCATGATTTTAAGAAAGAGGTTTTTGAATTTATGAATACATTCATGTTTTAGAAGCTTCGATACTATTGTTTTGGTCTTTAGGCCTTCCCCCAAATTGATTTGAATTGTATATATGTACGTATGCATTGAAAAACATGAATTGTGAATCGAGAGCATGAAATATATAATCTCTCTCTCCCATTACTTTATTATTTGATTTACAAGTTATGAATCCTTATATTTTATGGTTTACAGAATGTTTTAAGATACTATTTGTCTTATGTAAAATTCATGATGATTAAGAATGAGAGAGAGGAATGCTTTAACGATTTTAAGTGTTGAGATTGATAAACAAAGAAACTTCAGGAATATTTTTGAGAAGTTGGCCATGAGAGAGAGGAATGCTTTAACCATTTTAAGTGTTGAGATTGATAAACAAAGAAACTTCAGGAATGTTTTTGAGAAGTTGGCCACTACTTATTGAAATTTTTGAATGAATGGAAAGCCTTTGCATGATTTTTGACTTATGATTTGAGATATGACTCTTCTTACACTATATGCATGATCAAGTGGCCTGAACATTGTTTTAGAATGAAATAATCATATATGGCTCAGAATAACGACTTGTAAGTCTTGGTATGATGATACCAACTCAGACAATGCCATAACAGAGACAGACTAATATAGAAATCAGACTTTCATGTTTTAAAATTTCAGAATGATGCTTGTTCAGAAAAGGCTAAAATAGGGCATAAAGATATATTAGGTGGTTTGCTGAAGAGGGCATGAGTTCAAATAACTCATTGCCCAAAAACCGTGATTTGCCGATTCGGGTATATTATATTACGTTGGCCTAGTGCCGTGTGGCATATCAGAATCAGAGACTCTAACCCTTGCATCATACTTGGGTTGAGGGCTTCCCCCCTGAGTCAACGGCGGATTTCATTTAGCCCATGGAATATCAGAGTTGTAGGGGTGTGCCATCTAACTCAAAAGTAATACAAAGAACAGACAGTGCATTGACAAGAATGACTTATGATTTTTAGAAAGTGCCCATGTGTTTTGAGAACTGTTTATGCATGATGTTTTACCAAATTGTTCTCCAGTATTTTACTTATATAAAAGTTTTATTTTGGATTACTTTGCATACCCGTACATATGTATTGATCCCCCTCCTCCCTTCAGGTTCTGAGGCTCAGTCTAGGGGTCCCAAAAAGTAATAGATTTTATCAAACAGAGTTGCAATGTCCAGTTGGTGAGCCTTCTTTATTCCAAAAGGCTTGTTTAATTTCAGACAACTATTATTAGATATGGCTTTGGTCTACTGGGGACCTTGTCCTAGTTTTCAGATTGTGTTAGTGATCATGTAGTAGAGATTTCACAGACGGTTTGCAGATGTTGCTAGATAATTTTAGATTTCATTCTTAAATGCTAAATTCATATCAGATTTATGACCATGATTCCGCCTTGCTATAATTTCTGTATTTCCTTGTTTATGTATGAATGGTGTATATGATTTCAAGTTTAGAAAGGTGTTCGGGCCTTCATGGTTTGGGATGCTCGTCACGGCTAGGGCCTCAGTTCGGGTCGTGATAGCTTATGAGTTGGCTTTGCCCCTGATCTATCAGCTATTCATCCAGCTTTTTATCTTTATATTCTTCATCGCTATATTCCTAATGAGTCTCATATTATTTGTTGAGATTTAGTTCAGCTAGATGAGCGGTGATCGTTTGTTGAGGAGCCGATCTCCATTTTGGCTAGGGATGTTAGGTAGTTGCGCTCTAGAGTTATCCCTGTGGTTAAGGTTCAGTGGCGACATTGACTTGTAGTTGAGGCTACTTGGGAGGTTGAGTTTGGTATGCATAGTTCTTATCCCCAGCTCTTTGTTGATTCAGGTTTTTCTTTTGCCTTAGTTCGAGGTCTAACTAGATATTTAGTGGTGGATGATGTAACGACCTAAAAAATTGATAAAATATGTAAAATTTGTGATTTTGTGTAATTTGACTATTTTGTCCCTCTCCGCAGTTGCATTATCGTATTTTTGGAGTGTGGGACTGATTAGCATGATTTTCGATGCATTTTGATTCCATTTATGCGATATTGTGGTTTTTGATGGCTTCGAGAGCCTTATTTTAGACTTATGGGGATATCTTTTGATTCGTGTGATGGATGACCAAACGGACTATGTCAGCAGCTCTGAAATATTGATTTTAGTCTAAGTAGACCTTTGGTTTGGGTTTTGGTGCACCCGAACTCATTTCAACCTATTGATCAGAAAGTTGAAAAATTAGAAATATGGGTGTGGGACCCACATTTAGTTGAAACAACCTCGGATAGAAAATTCAAATTCTACAGTAGACCTAGAATGTCAATTTTAGGGTGTTAGCATATTTGGTATTATTTTATGACTTTTAAATTTTATTTCGGCCCTCAGTTTGAAAAATTATGATTTCGGGGTTCAACTTTGTGAAAATGATAATTTTTAAAAAATCTGATATCGCCATAGCATCCAGAATATTGAATTTAGTATGATTGCATAGTTCATTTGCATGTATTGAACTCCGAACGAATCCCAAGCACCCCGTCGAAGTCCGATCCACCAAAGAAAAAGCTGTTATTGCAAAAAATCTGCTATAAATAGTGTGGGAGCTTAAACCTCTTTTTGACCCATTTTGCTCATTTTCATCTTGCCTTTTGAGAGTTAAATCTTAAATAGTGTGGGAGCTTAAAATTAAAGTTTGTGAGAGCTTGAGAAGCTAGATTAACACCCATTTCTTGGTTTTATTACGGATTTAAGGTAAGAATTCACCATTTTCTTAATAATTTCTTAATTAATTTCTCAAAAACCCCAAAATCTTAGAGCTTGATTTTAAACCCCATTTCACTCCTTTTCACTTGAATAATGTTTTTATCTTATCATTACTAGTTTTTCATCTATTTAACCTTCAAAAAAACTCTGATTCTTGATTTTAACCCGAATTTCAAAGATTTTACCCGACAAAGCTCAAAAATGGTTTTTCTTTGATTTGAATCTTATTTTTTTACTCGATTTGACTTGGATTTTCATCTATAGGTTTCTAAAAATATGGAGAACATATTTTTAAAGTAAAGTTCCAATTTTGCCCTTTTTCGGAAATCCATTTCGAGGGTTCGTTTTGACCCCGAACCAAAAGTATTCAATATGGGTGTAATTGATTTTTTTTTATGATTAGATTTTATATTTGATGATTTTAGTGGAGTTTGAGATTGTTCATGAAAATTAAGGTCACGGGTTAAAGTGTAGCGGACTGATTTCGGCTTTCGAGGTAGGTTATGGCTTAACTCTTTCAGACTGGGCTGGATAGTAAATGATGATACAAAATGTATGTTAAGGGTGGGAACTAATCATGAAAAATAGATATTTATGTGTTGTGCCCATGTGGGGGCCTATATGTGATGTCATTATTGAAATTGAGTTATTATGTGATTTGTATGATCGTGTGGGGTCCTATGTGATATTAATAGCCTTGAATATATGTTAATATTTATATATTGTTAAGATACTTAATGTGGTAACATTGGTGTATTGTTATTATATTCATACTTTATTGGATATGAGACATGTGGAAATTCGAGGATGAAATTGAATTAATTAGTGGATATTGGCTCACATGGTTGTGAAAATATATCATTGTGGTTGGTTGTGAAAATATTCATTGTGATTGGTTGTGATCATTACATCCTCATATCATACTCATTCATGAAACATTGGTACCACAGTGGCAACATCTGAGAAACACTAGCAACACCTTTTTAAAACCCTCTCCGAGGATGTGCCGAGGAGGAGATATTGTAACACCTTACAAAAATCTTTTTGGGAGATATGCCAAAAAGGAGATATGAGATATGTGGATTGTATACGGGTTGATGAATCCCCCATGGGTCCTACGTCGGGAGGATTTAGCTCCATAGGTGTATACGAGGATTGTGCAACGATCTCAGAGTTTTTGAGATGATCTCAGAGTTTGTGCGACGACCTCGTTCATCATCATCATCATCATCATCATATATGTTGAACTTACTTTATTGAGTTTATGTTGTGTTGTATTGTCATATTAACTTGTCATCTATGTACTTGTCTTACCTTTCTTTACTTGTATTTGATGATCTTGTATCTACATGTTCTCCCCTGTTTTATTTACATGTGACATATTGTATACTTGTGTTTTATATCTTGGTGTGTTTTTGTAATATATATGATATATATTAGAACTGTTAGTGTAAGCGGTGTGGGCTACCGTTGTGGAATATTTTCTGGTTGCAGGTGACGTGCCCTTATTGTGTATTTTGTATGCTTTATTTTCTACTTTGCTTGGTTGGCCTATGATACCTACTGAGTACAAGTGGACTGTACTCATGCCTACTGTGCCCTTTCGGTGTATGTCCTAGCTCGAGTGCACCTCAGCTTGCTTGACTCGGGCAATTGTTGGAGGTTCCAAGGTAGCGGTTGGACATTCATGAGCTCGAAGTTCACTTCTATCTTTCTATAGTAGTTATGTCTTTATTAGTATTTGGAGACAGATATTATTACTTTGTGGTCATTTTTCTAACGTATTTGACTCTTGGATTGTATTAGTAGTTCTTACACTATTGACACTTGGTTTTGGGCAAGATTGTATTTTGGATAAGTTCTTTCCGCATTGTTATGATTACTTATATGGTTCGGTTTTGGTCTAGAAGCCTTACCTTGGGATATTTTTGTCTTTTTGTTCTCTTTTCATATCATTTTGGGTGATAGGCTTACTTGTCAAGGTATGCCGCGACAAGTGCCATCATGACCCTCGTTTTTGGGTCATGACAGCTAAAGTCAAGCAAACATAATCTACTTTCTACTCAAAAAATTGCTAGTGCTATAACTCCTACAAATGTAATAATTCTATAATATGCACCCATCTAATTTCAATATAATTTCCGGTGAGGCTCACTGCATACACATGCCACACTTGTTGTATTCTCATTCCAAATGTTTTCATCTTCTGAAATACTCGACCATTTTTTCCCTTCCATATAGCATAAATGAACTTAATATATACTAACTTCAGAGTTTTTGCTAGGTAAGTGTTGACTTTTATATTTAGCAATATCCATTGATGTCTTTCATCCCAAGATTGTATTGGCAAAATTGTAATCCACAGTCATTGCAATAATCCAATCCAAATAGTCCATGTGAAAGGGCATTCAACAAATATGTGATTTTATGTTTTTAGGTCTTGTTTGCATAGAGAACACACAGGATCCACCATCATTCCCCAACTTAACAATCTATCCATTATAAATAGTTGCCCTTGTACTTGCAACCATAGAGTGAATGTAGCCTTTGATCTTGGTAGGCTGTGAAACATTAGTTCTTTCCAAGGTACTTTATAGTGTTATCCTAGTAATTTAAGATAAATCTATCGAATAACACTTTCTTTGGCCCATGTGGTATATGAATAAGAGAAAAATTATCTTTAGCCCCCAGTATTTTCCTCACCATCTAACTTGTCTGTTGAGGCACCTTTATTTCCTCCATACTAAGCCCTTTGATATAGTAACTATGTATTCATTTTAGCCATAGTTTATATTGCTTCATAGCCACATCCCAACATATTTCTAATACAACCGCCTTGTTCCATAATTTAAGATTAATGAGATTATATCATCTTACTGCATTAAGAAGGAATATTTTTTTCCATGATACTAAGGTTTCATTGTAATGCATTGGTCCCTGACCATATACATCTCCTACAGTATGCATGTGTTATTTTCATTACCTTTGAAGGGATTATAAACATTTGAACCAATATGCCTGTACTTCAAAACTAACACGTGTATTAGTTGAATTTCCTGCATAGGACAACTTCGTCATCATCCACGATGTTAATTTTTCCATAATTGCCTCGATTAAAGATTGCCATTGTAGTAAATTCAGCTTCTTGTTATTAAGGAGGATGCCAGGTACATAAAAGGTAAGGTACCATAAGTGTATCTTAAGGCAGTTTGAATATTATCCTTTGTAACTGGATCAATTACCCATAGTGAATTGCATTTTTACTAAGTTTTCTTGTAGGTCTAATACCGTATTAAACATAGCAACCTTCTCATGGATTAGAGATACTAAAGCAAGATCCCCTCTAGTAAACGTCGACAAATGTAAGACCTCAAAAAATTCGATGATTTTATTTTAAACCCTCCCTCGTGTGTAATAATAATTTTGGACTTGAATTATGATAAGGATGGTAATGGAACCATTAGGGAGAGTTTTGGAATTTTCAAAAAGATTTCAGGGTCATTTTGGGATCCCAAACCAGTAAGAACCCAGCAGCGTACCATATTATGGGCACGACACGATAAGAGTGTGCCAAGCCTTTGGGCTGGCGCAATAAGGGTTGTCACATCCGAGGGCACAAAACGTGAATTTTTATTTTTTTTATTTTGGGACAAGGGCTTTTTGATCTTTTACCCAATTAAACGGCTTTATTCCCTATATAAACCTATTTACTCATCATTTATGAGAACATTCTTTATCTTTTCCATCCTCATATGTGAACAAAAAGCTAGGTTGAAACGTAATAAGGTTAGGGTTCAAGCTAAGGGTTTCTCTTCTTGCTATCTCCGGGAAAATTTCTCTTCAAAAAGGCATGTTGAAAAATTTATACTAGGGTTGAGGCAATTTTATTGTGGAAACTTTAAACTGATTTCTTTTTTGTGTAGATGGTTCATATGTGTGGACATTGGGTTTTGAAACTGAATAGGATCGTGTAAATATGATGGAATTTATACTATGGAGTAACAATGTTATGGATTTTTATGATAATGATATGAACTTCAACCTATATCAAAATTTTATTTTTAAACAAGGATTTCATAATGTTTAAAGTGTTCTTTAGAAAATTACATAACATTAACTAGTGAAAAGGTAAAAAGATTTTGGAAACGCCCTTGGGAGCTATGGTCATGGATTTTAAAATCAACTTTGGACTCTAAATGGTTAAATGAATATGATATGACATAATTAAAATGGCTTGCAAGTCTTGATATGACTATACCAATATGAAAGTGCCTTAATAAAAGACTTCATAGTTAATATATGTGAAAAATATTTTGATTGGGCTTAAAGGGAATTATGTAGCTTCACCAAGATATTGTTGTCCCGGAGGGGACGATACTTGAAACCATGTTTGCCGACATTGGGAGGTCTTGTCCTAAAATATGGATGACCGTTGTGTGCTTGATTCACTCAGTAGTACACAACTATTTTATTGAGAGGGTATTGCCTATTGGTGACTTTAGCCTAATCCTCGATCCATGCGGCTAACATGGATTGGTCCTCTTCTATTAGGGGGAGCCAAACCCATATAGCCCGTAGATACTTGGAGGTTGGTATAAGCTACATAGTTCAAGAAATGGTCATATCAGTATGTTCCTTATTCCCTACCCCAACATTCTATTATCTTGATGGTTGTTGAGCATATATTTCATTACTAGTTTTTGATAAATGTATAATTTATCTCTTTCCTTGGGTTGCATGCTATTACTCACCATACTAATCGTCCTCGAATGCTACATCGTGTCATGATGGAGGTTCAGAGGCCTTTTCTTGTGATCCTGTGCAACGTTTGGTGGTTCAGTATTTCTATTAGACAGTTGGTGAAGTGGTGAGCCTTCCATTATTCGGAAGTCCTTATTTCTTTTTAGTCTTTTTACTACTTCTGTACTTTTAATTTTCTTCTAGCATAGTCGGGGTCATTTTCCAATTTGGTTGGTATTCCATGGCTGGAGGCTTTTTAGTCAGTGTTGGGTTGTTACGGTTTTGATTTGATTTTGATTTACAAACTTACTCTTTTGATTATTAAATTTTTTTTATTCCATTGGTTAGCTTTCGGAAATTATTATTACTACTATGCTTATGAGGTAAGGCTAAGGAGTCATCTCAGGCCATGATTGATTTGCGATACCTGTCATGGCTAGGGCCTCGATTCGGATCATGACAACAAGTCATCAATGAAGTTGACATGATTGATATCCAATATTTGACACTTTGGATGATACTTAAGTTGATTATTCTTGCTTAGCTCCTTCAAGTTTCTATTGAGGTACTCCATTACAATCGCAAAGAGTAAAAGAGAGCATGGGATTCTCTTGTCTCAACCCCTAGCAATATCAAAAGATGTAGTTAGTTTTTCATTAACCATCTATGAGTAAAACACAAAAAAGACACATTCAATCACCCATCTGACAAACCTATTGAGGAAACCATGGCAGTCCATCTTCTGTTCAAGGAATCTTTAGTCCACTGTATCAACACTTTTTGAATATCGACCAGAAATACCCTGGGTTTTGGTCCTTAGAAAATTTCCTAGGTTTTAAGTCTCTGTTGATCATACGACTCACCATATGAGTTGTATGGCGAGGATACGAGTTGTATGGTGAGTATACTAATTATGTGACCCAATTCATATGCTAACCAGTATTTGGTGGTTGAGTTTCAAGGTTGGTTACGGTTTGGTGGTACGGGTTATACGGTTAGTGACGGGTTGGTTGGTTGATCCTTTATTTAATATGAAACTTGGTGATTTGACTTGCCTCTGAGTATGAGTGGCTCACTCAGAGATATAAGGATAGGGTACGAGTGGTATGATCTAAATTGTATGTTTTCCAGTGTCCAACCTAAATATTTTTACTTAGAGTGCGGGTTGAAGGTACGTATCGTATGATCATGGTACGACTGGGGCAAGGTGATTCATATGGTGGACAGTGTGTGTGATGTCCAACATCCTGTCCAGGGTACGAGTGGTGAGTACCACTCTTATAATGTGGGTACGATTCAAGGGGGAAAGTCGTACCTTCTTGCGGGAATTTTTAAAGTTTAAGTTGGGGGTATTCTGGATATTTTCCCTCTTAACCCCTTATGACCCCATGAACTAAAATACTATTGGGACATCATTTACCCTATTATTCTAATCTTAAACACTTACAAACTCTCTCTAAACTCTCTCAAGCTCCTGGGTTAAGCGAAGGCTAGGGTTTCCTTCAAGGTGGTCAATTAAGGCTCTAAAGGGGTGATTTCTCTCCGTCTTCTTCATAATCTAAAGCATGTTACTCCTCCCTCAATGTTAGTTCACCTAAAATCATATTTTATGAATGGTTTTCATGGCATAATTTTGATATGGTTTTGGGTTTTGAATTATATGTTGGGTGTCTTGGTTATCAATGGTTGGTTTATGTTTTCCCATGCTTTTACTTATGATTTTCATATTATATGGTGATTTGAACAATGTGGGTGCATGGGAACGGTCAATTGGTACTTGGTTTTGGTTTTGAAAACTATATGCCCTCAACATGTTTGATAAAATGCCTATGGGAATTCTTTTATTACATAGTTAGACTTTCATTAAAAACTTTGCATTATATAATATGGTAATGAAACCTAAATTGGTTAAATGGTTTGAATAGCTAAATTGTAAGGCCTTGGTGGCCATATATTTGATAAAGAAACCTTCTGGGGTACACGGGAACCCCCCAAGTGAATCTAATAATGTAACCTACTGTAATACCCCATACTTTTTCCTAGCTAATTTTATCTCAAGAATGTCTAGTATTAGCTTCTAAATTGAATAATGGTTATTCCATGAGGATTTTCAAGATTTTCACTTTTTGTCATGTGTAAAATTCAATAATCTTTCCATCGATATAAGATTTATCCAAATTCGATAATCGGGTCAGAAGTTATGACTATTTCAAGTTCCCGTCGTAAAACAGCGTCATATTAGTCAGTGGCGTGCCGCACCACCAAAGGAAATGACATTTGGCAAATTCCAGTAGGGGTCCGCGATTATGGCGCGTCGTGCCAGGGCCCAAATTTAGAATTGTACTTTTCCAGTGTCTTAGCATGATTTCCTCCGCATCGTACCAAAGTTCCAGGTCTCAAAATAAGTGGCAACATGATGGCTCCACGTTACGCCATCCCTCAGTTTCCCAATTGTCAAATTCCAGTGACACGGTGCGATAGCGTCGCATCGCGCTAGGGGTTCAGTTCATTTACTGAAATTAAATGACGCATCCAGGGTTAAAAGGGTCAACTTCTCACCCCTATTTAAGCCCTTTAACACGTGATTCAGCCACTTTTCACCCAAAATATACTAGTTTCTCTCAAGTTTCTCTCAAGAACAAGCTAGGATTTTCATAGAAGATCCAATTTCAAGAAGGTTTCACCACCAATCTTCATGAAATCATGAATTAAGGTATGTATAGTGTTCATTCATGGACTCTTTTTGTCCATGAAGTTCAAGAATCCCTTTTTCAACTTTAAGTTATGGATTTTCTTTATGATTTCATAATTGGGTTGTTCTGGTTCATATTGATAAATGAGAAATTGAATTCTACTCCATGTTGGGTGATAATTTCTATATGGGTTTAATTATTATAGATATAGATTCATGCAAACCTATGACTAAACCCTTGAATGATGAAATTAGAATGTGACCATGATGTTTAATTGTTGTACAATGATGTTTACATGTACCATGCCTACAATATGTTTGATTTAATGCCTACATGAAGGAAAAGTGCCTAACCAGCATGTTTTCATGAAATCCCCATGTATGTACAAGCTTATGCCTATCACATGTTTGATGAAATGCTTCAGTAAATGGATTATGGTGATTATTATGTATCCAAGCAAGTCATTCTTTGTCAATTTCCTTCTATCGAGTCCTGGGGGTACTTGTACCCGAAATATTAGCTGTGTGCCTAGAGCCATGTCATGTTTTCACAATACTCCCAGTTAAGCTATGAATCCTTAGAGTTCAGATAGTCTTATGACTCATGAAATCTCCATGATCTCATGAACTCAATCAGTTGTCAGATATTAGTAGTATTTCATCAGTCAACGAAATTCAGTAACTCAGCCCATGTTCAGTTCAGTAAATTATGTTCAGAGTCTATTCAGATGGGAGTAGGAATTAGAACCGAGTAAACGTAAGGATGGGAACACATACTATCAGATGAGGGTGTGATTCTTAGAAGTCATCCTTGCATTTCAGAACTATGTAGCCAGCATAGGTTAAGATATCAACACTGTTTGATGACGGTTGATGAGGTGAATAAGCACTATCAGATAAGGGCCCCACCGTTCTCGTATAAGGGACACTATCAGATGACGATCGCCCACAGCTTATCCTTACCGGTGGCGCAATATTGACAACCTTCTAATTGGGGTTACAGATTTGACCCCAACTCAGCCATAATGGCGTATCAGGGGCATGTCAGTTAATAACTACTTTCCATATTTTCATGTTACTGAATCAGGACTGTCAGACCCAGTCAATCAGTCTCAGTATTAGAACTCATATAGTTCTTCAGATTTCAGGAATGTCAGATATATTCAACTCAGATACAGTACAAAACTTAGGTAGTTCCATCAGATTTAGGACTATCAGATATAGTCACTTATGTTATCAGTTATATTCAGATTCAGTAATTATGCTATCACAGTATTAGTGTCAGTTGTTATGTCTCATGTATGTATTCTCACGCTCATGATAGTTAGTCAGTTATTACTATTGTTCATGCATATGAACCCCATGTATTTAGCCTACTTCATATGCATACCAGTATATTCAAAGTACTGACGCATTTGCGCTGTGGTGTCTTATACCATAGGTTCAGAGATACGAGCTCTAGAGCAACAGTAGATTCCAGATATCCGCAGATAGAGTTAAAAGTGAGTCCTCTCTTTCAAGGACATGATTATTTCCCTATTATCTCATTAATCAGTTTATTAGTTGGAGTTAGTTCGGTATATATCCCATCAACTCCTTATTCAGACAGTTCATTCAGTTAGAGGCTTTCTAGACTATTATATTTCAGACTTCAGTATGTTCAGTTTTTTTTGGGGTATTCTATCACCACACACAGATGTTATATCATTTAGATCATGTTCAGTATAGAACCTTATGGCCTTTCAGTTTATGTTTCTACATTATAAAGTATTTTATAAAGTATACAGGTATATATATCAGTCATGGGTTAGCTTGTGGTCCTTCGGGGTCATAGCACCGTGTAGCATTTCGGGTACCAGATTTGGGGCGTTACAAACTTGGTATCAGAGCCTAAGGTTCAATAGAGTCCTTCGTAGTCTGAAAGTCACATCTAGTAGAGTCTTGTACATGGGTGTGTTGCACGCCACATTTATGTGCAAGTGGCTATAAGATGTTTTAGGAACAGTTTCCCTTCTTTTGGTATTTATGTCATGTCAGTGAGCATAATCTCAAGTGAATCTCTCATTCTAATTTGTTTCCCCCTTTCTTCTACAGAACATGTCTCCTAAAAGAAGAAACAAAAATCATGTTTCTCATGCAGAGTTTAGGGCCGTATTTACTACTCTTGCTCAGTCAGTTGCCACTCAAAACGAATGGCCAACAATCATTCTGCCTAACCCAGTGGCCAATTCAGCCGCATCTAGGATTCGGGAGTTCACCCGAATGAATCCTCCATCCTTCCTCGAGTCTAAGGTAGATGAGGACCCTCAGAAATTTATTGTCAGGTTTAGAAGGTGACATACATCATGGGGGTAACTACTATTAAGAGTGCTGAGATAGTTGCATATCAGTTGTAGGATGTGGCTCATACTTGGTTCAAACAGTGGAAGTCAAAGAGGTCAAATGATGCAGGTCCTATAGAGTGGGAGAATTTTGTCACTGCATTCTTAGACAGATTCTTTCCCCAAGATCTTAGAGAGGCTAAGGTACTAGAATTCATCAACCTCAGGCAGGGCAATGTGATGGTGAAAGAGTATTCTCTTAAGTTTATTCAATTAGCCAGATATGCCCCTCATGTGGTTGCAGATAGCAGGGTAAAAATGAGTAAGTTCATTTCAGGAGTGAATGATAGCATGGTAAATGAGTGCAGATCCACCATGCTAAATAGTGACATAACTTTAGCCAAGTTTATGACTCATGCTCAATAGATAGAGGAGCAGAAGATTAAGCAGACAGAGAAGCATAATAAGAGAGAGAAGATAGGTAGTTTCAACTTCATTCAGCCTAAATCAAAAGGAGGAAACCATTCTTAGTTTTATCCTAAATCATCAGTTCCAGCCCCTTGTTTAGCCAGTGATCCATTTCCTAAATTTAGGGAGAGTAACAGAGATAGAGTGCCAGGCTCTAAGTCTCAGGACAGTGTTTGCAATGCCCGAACTAATCCCCTTTGTCAGACTTATGGTAAGAACCACAAGGGTGCTTGCAGAGCTGGTAGCAATGTCTATTTCAGTTACGACAAGCCATGTCACAGAGCCAGAGACTGCCCTCAATCAGGTTATCAGAGTCATCTTTGCTCCTCAGCTTAGTCCGATCGCCCGAATTAGCAGGGTGCCACCACCATAGTGGGCAATGCCTAAATCATCTCTATACTCTTCAGTCCTGATAGGATCAGGAAAATTCTCCTGATGTAGTTACTGGTACGTTACAGATCTTTCATGTGCATGTTTACGCTTTGCTAGATTCAGGAGCTTCTTTGTCTTTTGTTACTCCCTATATAGCAGGCGATTTAAAAATCAATCCTGAAATCCTAGCAGATCCCTTTTTAGTCTTTATCCCAGTGGGTAAAACCATCATAGCCTGGTGGGTATACAGGAACTGCCTGGTTATGATATTTCATAAATTCACTTTAGCAGACCTAGTCAAATTAGAGATAACTGATTTGATGTCATTCTCGACATGGATTGGTTTCATTCCTACTATGCCACAGTCGACTGCAGAAACAAAATAGTCTGGTTTTAGTTTCCGAGTGAACCCGTCCTTGAGTGGAAGGGTAGTACTTCAACGTTCAGAGATCACCTTTTTCCCTACCTTCGGGCACAAAAAATGATATCTAAAGGATGTGTCTATCATCTTGTTCGAGTTAAAGACACTAGTTCCAAAACTCCCAGCCTTGAATCAGTTCCAGTTGTAGGTGAATATTTAGATGTTTTTCCAGAAGATTTTTCAGGAATTCCTCCCAAAAGAGAAATAGACTTTGGTATTGATCTTCTTCCAGATACTCAACCTATATATATTCTTCCATACAGAATGGCACTAGCAGAACTCAGAGAACTGAAAGAACAATTGAAGGATCTCTTAGGATTCATCAGGCCCAGCATTTCCCCGTAGGGCATTCCAGTATTATTCGTGTGCAAAAAATATAGTTTTCTTAGAATGTGTGTAGACTACTGTTAACTCAATAAGGTCATGATCAAGAACAAGTAGCCTCTTCCCAGAATCGATGACCTATTTAACCAACTTTAGGGTGACAGTTATTTCTCTAAGATAGACCTCAGATCTGGCTATCATCAGCTTAGAGTCAGAGAATGTGACATTCCAAAAATAGATTTTCATACTAGGTATGGTCACTTCAAATTCCTAGTCATGTCATTTGGTCTTACCAATGCCCCAGCCACTTTCATGGACTTGATGAACCGTGTGTTCAAGCAGTACTTGGACATGTTTGTCATAGTCTTCATAGATGATATTCTGGTCTATTCCCGCAGTAAGCGTGATCATGCAGACCATCTCAGAACAGTACTTCAGACTCTCAGAGATCATTAGTTATTTTCCAAATTCAATAAGGATGAATTTTGGATAAGGTCAGTAGCATTCCTTGGTCATATCATTTTTGGTGATGGCATTAGAGTAGATTCTCAAAAGACCAAAGCAGTAAGAAACTATCCTCGCCCTGTCTCTCCATCAGATATTAGGAGTTTCTTGGGTTTGGCTAGCTATTATAGACGGTTTGTTGAGGGATTTTCTTCTATTACTTCCCCTATGTCTAGATTGACTCAGAAGAAAGTTAAGTTTCAGTGGTTAGATCCTTGCGAGAAGAGTTTTTAGGAGTTGAAGACTCGACTCACCTCAGCTCCAGTCTTAGCTCTCCCAGATAGTTCAGATGAGTTCGTAGTGTATTATTATGCATCCAAAGTGGGTCTAGGTTGTGTCCTCATGCAGTATAGTAAGGTCATAGCCTACGCCTCAAGACAGCTTAAACCCCATGAGAGGAATTATCCGACTCGTGATCTTGAGTTAGCAATTCGTAGTCTTTGGCTTGAAGATTTGGAGGCATTATCTCTACGGAGTTCATGTAGATGTCTTCATAGATCATAAGAGTCTTAAGTATGTATTTTCTCAAAAAGATCTCAATCTTCGTCAGAGAAGGTGGTTAGAGCTCTTGAAAGATTATGACATGAGTGTCCTCTATTATTCGGGCAAGGCTAATGTAGTGGCCGACGCTCTCTGTAGACTGTCTATGGGTAGTGTTGCTCATGTGGATGATAGTAAGAAGAAGTTAGCTCAGGAAGTAGAACAGCTTGCCAGACTAGGAATTCGCATAGTCGATATAGATGAGGGTGATATATGGGTTCAGAGTAGTTCAGAATTATCTCTAGTTTTCGAGGTAAAAGAAAAATAAGATAGAGATCCCAGCCTTGTCAAGTTGAAAGAGTCAGTGTAGGATCAGAAAATAGAGGTTTTCTTCCAAGGGGGAGATAGTGTTCTTCATTGTCAGGGTCATCTCTATGTTCCAGGTGTAGATGACTTAAGGTAGCGAATTCTTGTAGAAGCGCATGGTGCGCGTTACTATATTCATCTAAGGGCCACAAAGATGTACCGCGACTTGCGGGAAATCTATTAGTGGAGTGGGATAAAGAGAGACGTTACAGAGTTTGTGGCTAAGTGCTCCACATGTCAGCAGGTTAAGATAGAGCATCAAAATCCTAGTGGGTCCATGCAGGAGTTCAGTAGTCCTACTTAGAAGTGGGAAGTTTTGAACATGGACTTCGTAATGGGTTTGCCTCGAACTCGTCATCAGCATAATTCAGTCTGGGTCATTATATCCAGAATGAGCAAATTAGCTTATTTTTTTCCAGTTTATACCTCTTATTCAGCCGAGGATTACGCCAAACTCTACATCAGGGAATTGGTCAGATTGCATGGTGTTCCACTTTCTATTATCTCAGATAGAGGTACCCAGTTCACCTCTTATTTCTGGAAAGCATTCCAAAAGGGTCTTGGTACCCAAGTTCATATTAGTATAACCTTTCATCCTTAGACAGATGGTCAAGTAGAAAGGACCATTCATACGTTAGAAGATATGTTAAGGGCATGTGCAATTGATTTCAAGGGAAGTTGGGATAACCACTTACATTTGATTGAGTTTGCATACAACAACAACTATCATTCCAGTATTCAAATGGTTTTATTTGAAGCTCTCTATGGAAGGGGATGTAGATCTACAATTGGTTGGTTCGAAGTTAGTGAAGCCTCAATTATAGGGCCTGATTTGGTATTCGACACCTTAGAAAAAGTCCAGTTGATTAGAGAAATACTCTAGGTTTCTTAGAGCCGATAGAAGTCATATGCAGATGTTCATAGAAAAGATCTCGAGTTTGAGATTGGTGAGCATGTCTACCTAAAGATCTCTCCCATGAAGGAAGTGAAGTGGTTCGGCAAGAAAAAGAAACTCAATCCCCAATATGTCGGTCCCTTTAAGATTCTCAGTCGATTTGGCAAGGTAGCTTATGAGCTCGAATTGCCTTCAGATTTAGCCTCAGTTCATCCATTTTTTCATGTCTCTTTGCTTAAGAAGTGCATAGGTGACCCATTAGTTGTAGTCCCTATTCAGAGCATTGATGTTCAGAACACTCTCTCTTATGAAGAGATTCCAGTCGAAATCTTAGACTATCAGAATCGTAGATTGAGGAACAAAGAAGTCTCTCTAGTTAAGGTTCTTTGGCAAAATTAGTCCATCGAGGGAGCTACTTGGGAAGCAGAGGCAGACATGCGTACCAAGTATCCTCACCTCTTCTTTGCCAACTCAGATAAAGCTCTAGGTAACAGTTCTCCTTAAGCTTACTCTATTTCATATTCAGTGTTTATCACAAATTTGGTATACAATTTCATGCTCACGTTCCTATTATAAACTTGGTAGCAAGTACCATTGCATATTCAGTCATGCATGCATGTTTCAGTTTAGTTATGTAATTATGCATCAGACATGCATTCTTATTGTAAGAAACTTAGCTTTTCAGAACACTCGGTCATGCATTCATGAATCAGTTACACATCTATCAGATATGCATGTTCAGCTTGTCAGTCATGTCAGTCATGATATCATCTTCCAATTATTCATATTCAGTATGTACGTTAGTTGTCTTTTCTCCCGTCTCAGTCAGTCTCATTCGAGGATGAATGTTATCAAGGGGGAGATATTGTAATACCCCATACTTTTTACTAGCTAATTTTATCTCAAAAATGTTTAGTACTAGCTTCTAAATTGAATAATTGTTATTTCATGAGGAATTTTTAAGATTTTTACTTTCTATCATGTGGGAAATTCAATAAGCTTTCCATTAATATAAGATTTTCTCAAATCTGATAATCGGGTCAGAAGTTACGACTATTTCAAGTTCCTATCATAAAACAACGTCATATTAGTCAGTGGCACGCCGCACCACCATAGGAAATGGAATTTGAAAAATTCCAGTAGGGGTCCACAATTATGGCTCGTCGCACCAAGGCCCAAATTTAGAATTGTCCTTTTCCAGTGTCTTAACGTGATTTTCTCCGCGTCGCGCCAAAGTTCCAGGTTGCAAAAGAAGTGGCAACGCGATGGCTCCGCGTCGTGCCATCCCTCAATTTTCCAATTGTCAAATTCCAGTGACACGGCGCAATAGTGCCGCATCGCGCTAGGGGTTCAGTTCATTTACTGAAATTAAATGACGCATCCAGGGTTAAAAGGGTCAACTTTCCACCCCTATTTAAGCCTTTTAACACGTGATTCAGTCACTTTTCACCCAAAATTTACTAGTTTCTCACAAGTTTCTCTCAAGAACAAGCTAGGGTTTTCATATAAGATCCAATTTCAAGAAGGTTTCACCGTCAATCTTTACGAAATCACGAACTAAGGTATGCATAGTGTTCATTCATGAACTCTTTTCGTCCATGAAGTCCAAGATCCCCTTTCCAACTTCAAATTATAGATTTTCTTTATGATTTCATGATTGGGTTGTTCTTGTTCATGTTGATAAATGAGAAATTGAATTCTACGCCATGTTGGGTGATAATTTCTTTGTGGGTTTATTATTATAGATATAGATTCATGCAAACCTATGACTAAACCCTTGAATGATGAAATTCGAATGTAACCATGATGTTTAATTGTTGTACAATGATATTTACATGTACCAAGCCTACAATATGTTTGATTTAATGCCTAAATGAATGAAAAGTGCCTAAGTAGCATGTTGTCATGAAATCCCCATGTATTTACAAGCTTATGCCTATCACATGTTTGATGAAATGCTTCAGTAAAGCATTATGGTGATTATTATGTATCCAAGAAAGTCATGTTTTGTAAGTTTCCTTCTATCGAGTCCTGGGGGTACTTGTACCCGAAATATTAGTTGTGTGCCTAGAGCCATGTCATGTTTTCACAATACTCTCAGTCAAGCTATGAATCCTTAGACTTCAGATAGTCTTATGACTCAGAAAATCTCCATGATCTCATGAACTCAGTCAGTTGTCAGATATCAGTAGTATTCCGTCAGTCAACGAAATTCAGTAACTCAATCCATGTTCAGTTCAGTAAATTATGTTCAGAGTCTATTCAGATGGGAGTAGGAATTAGCACCAAGTAAACCCAAGGATGGGAACACACACTATCAGATGAGGGTGTGATTCTTAGAAGTCATCCTTGCTTTTAAAAACTATGTAGCCAGCATAGGTTAAGACATCAACACTGTTCGGTGAGGGTTGATGAGGTGGATAAGAACTGTCAGATAAGGGCCCCACCGTTCTCGTATAGGGGACACTATCAGATGAGGGTCGCCCACACCTTATCCTTACCGGTGGTGCGATATTGACACCCTTCCAATTGGGGTTACAGATTGGACCCCAACTCAACCATAATGGCATATAAAGGGCATGTCGGTTAGATAACTACTTCCCATAGTTTCATGCTACAGAATCAAGACTGTCAGACATAGTCAATCAGTCTCAGTATTAGAACTCAGATAGTTCTTCAGATTTCAGGAATGTCAGATACATTCAACTCAGATACAGTACAAAACTTAGGTAGTTCCATCAGATTTAGGACTGTCAGATATAGTCACTTATGTTATCAGTTATATTCAGATTCAGTAATTATGCTATCACAGTATTAGTGTCAGTTGTTATGTCTCATGTATGTATTCTCACGCTCATGATAGTTAGTCAGTTATTACTATTGTTCATGCATATGAACCCCATGTATTTAGCCTACTTCATTATGCATACTAGTACATTCAAAGTATTGACACATTTACGCTATGGTGTCTTATACCATTGGTTCAGAGAAATGAGCTCTAGAGAAATAGTAGATTCCAGATATCTGCAGACAGAGTTAGAAGTGAGTTCTCATCTTTTAAGGACATAATTATTTCCCTATTATCTCATTAATCAGTTTATTAATTGGAGTTAGTTGGGGGCATGTCCCATCAACTCCTTACTCAGACAGTTCAGTCAGTTAGAGGCTTTCTAGACTATCATGTTTCAGACTTCAGTATGTTCAGTTTTGTTTTGGGTATTCTATTACCTCACACAGATGTTATATCATTCAGGTCATGTTCAGTATTAAACCTTATAGTCTTTCAGTTCATATTTCTGCATTATAAAGTATTTTATGCAATATACAGGTACAGATATCAGTCATGGATTAGCTTGTGGTCCTTCGGGGTCATGAGCACCGTGTAGCATTCCGTGTATAAGATTTATGGCGTTACACGTACGGGGGGCATGAGAATCCCCTAGGTGATTGGCTAAGGGCATTGCTTGCAAGTTATAGTTGGTATGGCGATACCACTTCTTACAGCCTTGGTTAATAATACATGGAATTGGTGGTTTATTTGTGTACTAATGGTTTTAATTGGGCAATAATGGTGGGTTGTGATAGCTAATCGTGAAGGTGTGAGTCCAATGGACGAACAATGGAAACTCATGTTTGCCGACATGAGGATTGGTCATGGCGATCATATACTTGTGGGGTACACGGGAATCCCCTAAGTTATACTTGTATATATGTATCATGGAGGGTGAAGGGTCACGGGAATCCTTTGCCCCTGTGATATCTCTGGTTTGTGCGACTACACACACTGAGGCCCATTCAAGAGGTAACACTGGATCCATATAGCCCGTGAGTGGTTCTAGGATGGTCAAGCTACACAAACCCAGTTAATGATTTTAAAGGCATACTAAACACTATTCCCTTTCCTGACAGGAATTTTATATATATATATATGTATGTGTGTGTGAATGCATATGGTTATTTATTTGGTTTTAAATATTGACACAATTTTATTATCCTGAGTGAATGCTAGAATTCACCCGCTAAATCGTCTTTGGGTGTTGTTTCCATATGCGATGCAGGAACCAGCCATACTACTTCTCCTTTTCAGTGATTGGATTTGGGAACAACTTAGAGTTGAATTGAAGTAGTGAGCTTCCATATTTCGGAAGGCTCCACTTCATGTTATGCTCTTGTATTCATACTTTGTTATTTATTAGACTTTAGTTTTGGCTATGGTCGAGGGTATGTCCCGATCGGATATTATTTTGACTTCGATTAGAGGCTTTGTGAGCCTACTATGGGTTGGTATAGGAAGTGTCGACATTGGAGTCAGTCTTGGCATTGGTATTGGTATTATGACTAATATTGTTTGACTATATTTGATTTGTGATTATTTCATCTTATTATGCTATGGAATGGTTATGGATTGGTTTACGTTATGGTTGTTGGTTCGATATTGGATGGTTTGACTTGTTTGGGTTGGTCATGGTCATGGACCTATCCCAGAGCCTTGAATGATACGTAACTCTATCTTGTTATAAGTTCGAAGTTCATCCAATTAGGGTATACATTTGGAGGTTGAATTGGGTATCGGGGGTATTTTTCAGTCCTTGTTGGACTTAGAGATGCCCATTATGACAAGGCCCTGGTTTGGATCATGTCACGAACATAGTAAGGCATCTATGAAAAATAAATTGTTTAAAGTTAAAGAATGTATTGATTTTTTTCTTCTTAGAATCATTGTTCTTTTTATAGGGGTTTCAACACACACACACACACACACACACATATATATATATATATTTGCACAAAGATAAAATGAGCCATAAACAGGTCCAAGCCACACGACCCAAACCCAGCCTTGGTCATTTCCAGACAAAGCAACAAAAAGGAGTTCGAAATCAAAATATGGCGTGAAACTAAAAAAAGTACCAAAATATGCCATGTATTTAAAATGTTACCATAATATGCTTAACTCTCTTTTTAAGAGAGTTATATGTATTTCAGTTGCTTATTCTTCTCCATCTGCTTGTGTTTCTGCTTGTGTCTTTTCTATTAGTTGTTTCTCTGATTGTTGAAATCTCCACTTTGAAGCTTCTTAATTCTCAAATTTGATACTTATTGTTTGTTTATATTTTTATTATTTCATCTTTCCTAGGTAACTGTGATTCATTTGAAAAACTATTACATCAATACCTACGAAAGAACAAACATGGTTAGTAAGAACATCGGTTAGCTTGTCGCGCTCTCTATAGGTATGTTTCACCAGCACATCCGTCTCCTGATCAAGCCTTTTATCCTTATTATTTCCATTGCTACACACCAAGAAATGTCTTATTGTCCAACATCTTCTTCATAGTTAAAGAGTCAATTTCTAGGCACAATGGAAGGTAATTCCTAGTAATGCAGGCTTTTAATCCCATTCTTAGAGCTATTACTTCTGCCAACACATTAGTATAATCACGAAGTCTCCTACATTCAACATTAATCATAGTTCCTTCATAATCTCTGACATAAAAAACATATGAACTAGGTCTAGAGTTACCTTTAGATGCTCCATTTAAATTGCATCCGTAGGTACCCATTCTAGGAATCTTTCAATATACCACCTTGCAACCAATTTTAGGAGTGTAGTCATTCAAGAATTAGGTATGTTTGATAGCCAGGATATAAGAATTTAGCCATATATACAATATTTTTCTCGTAATCTCCATTCTGATTCTGCCAGCAGACATTCTTTCCCTATGTTTTATAGCATTTTTCCTCTTCCAAACTTGCCATAATATGAACAAAGACACAACTTTATAAATTACTCTGAATTTTGGAACAATTTTTATATTCCACCACTTAACACTATCTTTAATCTGGAAAAAAGGCCTATCAACCCCTGCTATATTTGCTAAATAACTCTATAATAAGCTAGCAGGACAACATGGCATAAACAAAGTTCTTAGTACTCTTTTGAATCCCATCCTCACAGTAACAACATATATTTTGTTTTTATGAGAATCTCCCCAATAGACAACCTCTTCTTCCAAGGCTCCACATAAAGAAAGACACTTTATATGGGACACCTTTTAACCAAATATGCTTATAGATTAATTGCACTTCTTTTATTTGTCTTAAACAGCCTAGGCTGACCCTATTGTAAATTTTTCAAAAGTATTCAACATCCACCAAGGTCTGTCCCACTCCCCTGAAATTTCCTCAAAGGGCAGATTTCTAATTACATAATTGTACACTTCCTCATTGAAAGCTAATTGCACCAAATCTTCATTCCACCCCCTATTATTAGCACCAAATCTTCATTCCACCCCCTATTAGAGTACAGTTGCCTCGCATCCTCCAATTGGCGCTCATTGGTACTGTTAATCGGTAGATAATAATAAGTGCACTTAGTTGAGGTCAATTGTCATGCCAGATACTTGAATGACCACATTTAGGCTTCCATCATATCACCTAATCAAGTTTTCCATCATATCTCCTAATCAAGTTTATCTCTAGCCTCAAATATATTCTTCCAAGTTAATGATCATCCTTTCTATTCTGCCATTTAAGGCCCCACCTTCTTACGCTACTTGTTTCACATAAAATTTGTCCATAAAGATTTTTCTGTTCTGCCAATCCACCACAACTTAAAAATAAAAGTTTTAGACAAATCAAACAAAGACGTAAAATCAAGGCCCCCTTCCCTCTTAGGGATATAAATATCATACCAAACTACCCAATGTTTATTTTTGTCAACCTCCTTAAGATTTCATACAAATCTAGCGAAGATTCTATGCAAATCATATGTAACACACTTATGAGGAGCAGTAACAGATAATAAATTGATGGGAATGCTATGCAAAATATTATTAATTAATACTATAACCTTACCACCAAATGAGAGCATCTTTCCTTTTCAAGCTTTTAACTTGTTATGTACCCTTTTCATTAATTCTGAGAAGTGAACCTTTTTCTTCTTTGCATGTCCAATGGGGAAATCCAAATAAATCAGTGGGAATTTATCTCTATCAAAATCAGTGCACTCTTTCACTTCTCGACGCGGGCATGAGCAGTCTTCTGATAAACAAGAAAAACACTCTCTTTTTTGTTAACCAACTGGCCAGATTGTGGCTTATAATTCTTCAATACATCCATCAATAACTATAGAGATGTTCTACAAGTAGAGAAAAATATAATAGTATCATCAATATATGCTAAGTGATTAATGTTCTCACTCTACTTGGGCATATCATAACTCCTAAAATCAGCCTCGTAAAATAATGCATTTAAAGCTTAGATAACACCTCTGTAATAATATAAATAAACCAGGAGATAGAGGATCCCCTTACTTTACTCGCCGTGTAGAGTGAAAAAATTCATGGGCTTGACCATTGATAAAAATAGAATATCAATTATTTGTAATCTGTCTTCAAATTTTATCCATCATATTATTATTATCAAAACCCATTTTTTCTAGCACTTTAATCAGAAAGTGTCAATTCACCCTGTCATAAGCCTTTCTCATATTGAGTTTAATCACCACATTAGCAGGTTTTTTTCTCATTCTGATGTCAGAAATAATCTCTTGTGCCAAAAGCATATTTTTTGTGATGTTCCTGCCATTCACAAATCTTTCCTGATTCCTTAAAATTAGAGTAGGCAAATATTTTTCAGTCTATAAGAATAAATCTTGACATCACTTTATTCAAGTTGTTGGACAATAATTGAGAGAGTATTATTTTTGTTTTTCCTCAATTTTTTCTTCTCAAATGTCTTGAACTATTTATGTTGTCATCAAAACCATCATCTGTTACCAAAATCAGTTTATGTTTATTCGATGGTTGAAAAAGCAATTTTCAATGTTCTTTTTAATTTAATTTTTTCACCTACTTCCTCCGTTTGAATTTACCTGTCACTATTTTTCTAATTTGATTTTTTATTTTTACTTGTCATTTTTGATAAATTAGAAAAGATAAAAAAAAATCAATATTTTACCCTTGTTAAGACCAAGGTTGATCAATGAAGAGAAAAATTGAGGAGGAAGAGTTGAAGAAAAACAGAGATAACGAAATTGTTTGAGAGAATTTATTAGAGAATTCTATTTCAGATATGAGTGTGCATCGGTCGTTTCGATTTTATATATTATCAGTTTGGTTTATTGGTTTTCGGTTTTTAAATATGTTAAATCAATAATCAAATCAATAAAATATTTTTTCTTGGTTTTCAGTTTATCGTTTTTAGTCTTTAACGATTCGATTTTCGTTTTAACTGATAAGAAAATCTCATAAAATAAAAATAGTAGTAACTAACATGAAAAAAAAGCGAATCTTAGTTGCAATAAAAAATCTTACATGATGTGTTTTAATTTAAAAGAATCTTCAAGTTTGAACTAAATGTTGTTAGGAGACATAAATGTTGTTAGGAGAAATCAAGAGTTTGTATAATTGAAATAATAGGTTTGTTAATTTGTAGAAATTAAAGAGAAATTAAGAAAAATATTTAATATGTTGTAGACACCTAATTTTGTCCCTCCCGAAGTTGAATTTTATTCATTTTAGTTCATCTTACCACGCATCCTCATCCATATTATTATACCCCACAAAAATACAAAAAATAATAACCCTTAACAAAATTCCTAACAAATTTTATCTTGTTTTAATTATCCTAACAACCTACCCCTACCTCTACCCCTACCTTTTAAACCCCCACCCCCACTTCACCCCACGTTTCTTTTCCACAAAAGAAAGAGGGGAGTATATACACACATAGGATCCATTTGTTTTTTTAAAAGACGTCTGAATCTGAATGCACATCTGAATGATTAAAATGTTATCTCTAGATCTGAAAACTGAATGATTAAGACTATTTTTCAACATCTGAATGTGTAAAAAAAAATTATTTGTATACATAATAAAATAAAAAATAAAATTCAAATAAAAAATTAATTATATATTAAAAAAGTATGTAATTTAATATAATAAAATTATTAGAATTTGATTGAAAAAAATATTTATGTTTGTTACTGATAGTTGAGATAGCTTATAATGGTGGTTGCGGTGACAATGATTGATGTTAGTGATTAATATTGTTGGTGGTGATAATTATGATGGTTGGTATTGTAGTGACTGTTATAATGGTGGCGATTGATGGTGGTGATGGTTGTTGTGATGTGTCGTTGCTTGATGTTAGTAGTTTAAGGTGTTGATTGTGTTGGTTGAAACATGAATGGATGATGATTGACGATGTGTTGGTGCTAGTTGGAGATGTTATTTGTTGTGATGGTAGAGATGGTTGCTAGTAGAGATAAATTGTGGCGATGGTACTGGTTGAAGTAGTGGTAGAGGTGGCATTACTAGTGACAATGGTGGTGGCGGCCAAAGAATGTGTAGAGGTTGTGATGTATTAGTAGTAGTCAGCAGTGGTGCTAGTTGTGATAGATGAGTTGGTTGGTAGTAGGGATTGGTCGCTAGTGGTTGCTGATTGTGGTGTTGTTGTCGGCAGTGGTGGTGGTGAATATAATTAGAATAAAAGAGGTAATAGGTGTGAAAGTGATTGATAATTGTGGTTGGTAGTGATATTTTTTATCGATGGTGGTTGTGATGGTGGAGGTGGTTGGTGATGATGGGTGGTGGTTGACAATGGTGATGGTGACAGAGGTAGTTAGTGGTGGTAACTGCTGATTATGAATAGAATGATGAATATTATCCAACACCAGAATATCCTTCCAGATCTATTAAGACTTGGTTCTAGATCTGAATAATTAAGACCTATTCAGACCTATTAAGAGTTAAAACCTTAATGAAAAACAAATACACTTAATGGTCTGAACCATTCAGATTCAGACCTCCATTAAGTGCAAACAAATGAAACCATAAAGAGATGCAGGCTGAAAAGGGGAACAGATGCACAAAAGGAGGACCCACCACTAATTTTGCATCCCTCAGTGAAGAAAAGGCACAACACACACTCATTCATCATTTTCTTCGATGATACACACTGGCACTCATCGAAAAACATGGACTGATCGAAAGCGCACACACGCACGTAGCAAGCAGAAATTTGAGAATGGAGAGCGATTGACGGAGAGTCGGTGAGAAATAGCGAAGCTGGGTCAGATCTGGTCTTCTTCTTGAGCTTTTCACCAGAATTAATTTATAGGTCGTCGTCCACGCTGTCTAGTCCCAAAATCCTAAGATTTCTTCGATTTCCAAGTAGATCTGGCCGAAAAAACACTAAGGTCGCCGGAACCAGCCCTTTCTCGTCGTGTTCTGCCGCCGTTTGAGCTCACCGGAGCTCAGACTTTGGTTTCTCGTGTCGATGGGAGTTTTGGGTTCGTCTACTTTTGCGTTTCGTCGTCAATATCGGTCCTTGGGGTTTTCGTGATCAAATATCATCGTCGTTCGTGTTGGGTTTCGAATTAAGAAGTTGTCTCATTGGTTTTGAAGTTGTCCGAATAGTTTTTCTTAATATCGAGTTGGATTCGTCGCGATCGAGGTTTCCTATTCGGAGTTCTAAATTCTAGGTCTTCTTAAATATTATTATCAACAGAAATCGATTATCGGAAGGTCCATTTCTTTAACACGTTCTCTCTTCTTTATCTTAATTTGTTGAATTAGCTATGTTTGAGATTGGATGATTTGGTGGATGTTTGATGTCATTCATGTAAAATTCGTATGATTATCATGCTTTAATTGTCGTTATGTCTATGTTGTTGATATTGGATTCCGAGTTGAAAAAATTGAATCGATAATCAAAGCATGTGCTAATCATTGGTTGAGAAGGGAATTTGGGGTGGAATTGCGAGATTGATAAAAAGGGTGAATTTGGTTAATGTTGGTTTGTTGTTGTTTGCTTAATTCGAAATCGATATTAAGTTTGTGAATTTGATAATATCATGATAGGTCGATTCCGTTTTGTTGAATGTTTGAATGTGCGTGGGAATGTGTCTTTCTAGTTTATCGTATTTTATTCAAGTGTATTCATTTGGTCGGGAAATGTCTCAAAATTTCATGTATTTATTCACCGGGGAATGCCCCCACGTATTATGTCTTCGAAGGAAGTTCGTGATCAAGGCCCGAGGCATCGGGTAAAGCATTGAAGCTTAGTCTAGGTCTAGTTTAGATAGGTTTGATATTTTTTCATATTTTTCTATTTTAGACTGCATAATTGGACTGGACACTAAATTTTGGATTGTTTTGTTTTGTTTGCTTGATTGATTATTTTGCATGCTTTGTGTGGTTTATACATTTCGTAGGGTCAAAATTAGCCGATATGTTCCACCAAGCGACCGTGGTCGAACCACGGGATCGAGGGGTGCCTAACACCTTCCCCTTGGTCAACAGAATTCCTTAGCCGAAATCTCTATTCACAAACCAGTTTCAAAGAGTCAAACGATTTTGAAAAGGGTTTTCCAAAGGTGACTTGGCACACTGGATTATGCCAAGTGGCGACTTTGAATAAAAAATGTAAATAATTCTTTTTCGAAACAAACTTTCATCTTTTGTCATTTTAATAATAAAAATCCTTTCAAACTTTAAAATTAAATCTTTTGGTATAAAAAGGGGTGTGACAGCTATGGCGACTCTGCTGGGGACTTTTCAGAGTTCGAGCTTATTTTTTAGAGTTATATTGGCTTAGTTTGGCATTATGGGTGTATAAATGTGTTTGTGTGATTGTTTGTATTGTTTTATCATTGCGGCGTGCTTACATACTCTTTGTTTACAGTTTTTCTTATGTGTCTTTATATCTAGCATCATTTGCATAATCCGAGTCAATTCTTTTTGCAACAAATTTTGTAGTACACATTGTGTACACGACTTATAGTTGAGTTACCTTATTTTAGGAGGGGGAGCCATCGGCTGGTATGGAGTAGGTGAACAGTCAAAGCAGCCACTATCGATTATATGCTCCCCGAACAGCCTTGTTAGTGAATCCCAGCGTAGGTAAACCTTTAGGTCATACTTATCTGTATCATATTGAGACCTAGCGGGACCTACTTGATCCTACTACGTGGTAAATGTTGTATTTTTTTAGGGTAACGTGGTCATTTGACCAATTGATTTGGGCAAAAGTAGGTGTTAGAAGTAAAGTGTAAAGGCGAGAAATTATTGAAAAAAAAGAGAAAAAAAGTGAAAAAAAAGAGAGTTTCGTAGTTTTTTAGAGTTTTTTATGGCTTTCATTTTTTCACAATCCAAAAATTCAAAAAGATTTTTTTACCTTTTTCACGCATTTACTCAAAATCAAAAAGAAAATCTCAAAAAAAATTTCCCTTTATCTCCTAAACATGATTTTCAATTTTGATTTTAGACTTGACCGAGGTGTCCAAAGGAACTTCAAGGCATATTCAAACATAACGATCTCTAAATGTAGCACTCGTACATGTATCGATCTTTAACAACTCACCTATAGAGTTATTCTATCTTGCGTAGGATAATTTCATCGTAGAATTCGGTGGATAGATGTGGTAATCCCACCCATATAGTTGTGTTTGTTTGTGTTGCTTCACTTGCTACAAAGTTTTGGGTCCATCTTTGATCTGAAAGGAAACTATCACTACAAAAAAAATGGTTCAAATTGTGGAGGTTAATTTTACAATTCGCGAAGGTTTTAAACCCCATAAAATATAATTTCGGCGGTTCTCAAAATCCTCAGAATACGAGCCGTCACAAATAATTAGCAGCGATTTTTTTCTAACCCCCATAATTAATTTGCGGCGGTTACGATCCCGTAATTAATTTGTAGCGGTTATTGACCCCCGTTATTCTAAATTTAATTTTTTTTATAATAAATTTTTAAAAAAAATTGGAGGGTTAAAACCTCTGCAATTATTTTTAAAAAAAAATAAAATTAGTAGGACCTATCAATTTTCAATAACTAATTATAGATTCTAATTTTAGCTCAAATTTAATTTTTCCTTTATGCATAGCATAACCTACAATCCAATATTTGTTCAATTCACATATCATTAATACAACAGAGTAATTAAACATTGCAATTGACAAGCATATCAAAAATACATTGAACATTAAACTTCAAAATTAAATTTTCAATATTAACATCTTCAAACTTTAAATTTTCAACAGTATCTTCAAACTCCAAAATCAAATTTACACACAAAACCTTCAATATTCTAAGATTTACTCCAACCACACAATTACATCATAATAATTGAATATTCTAAGATTTACTCCAACCACACAATTACATCATCATAATTGAATATCCAAGACAATTTACAACGAAATCAACAAATATCATTGGGATCACTATCATCACGTGATCTTCTTGCATCCATGGGAAATGGGTCCACTAGCCGCATCACTTGGCTACATAAAAATGCAAAGTATAAAAATCAATCGATAAACTTTCAGTACTTATTATAAAGGACAAGTTAGACTAATCATCTGCATTATCAATGATAAAAAGCAAAGATAAAAAGAACACATATTTTTCTAAGCATCTTTGGGGAAAAGAACACAAGATTTTGGAAGCTGGAAATAGATTTATTTCCGGTCTCAAATCATATAACACAAATCAACAATCATTGTTGTTCCAAATTCGAAATAAAATGCACTATGTACTGAACAAAATAGAAATAAAAAGAATTCCTAGCATTTTAAGACATAATCGTACAGTGTAATGTGATTTTCTTAATATCTACAGTACTAAGTGTTATATGAACCATACTACGATCAGCTTCCACCTGTATATTTCCTAAATCAGTAAAGCTAGAGGTGTTGTGACACACTCAAGTTGTAATTCTATCAAAGGCAGCTTATCCCCTCATGGAAGTATATGATAAAGAAAAGACTTAGAAAGGGACTGATTAAAAATCATGGTGTCGAGTTCATTGTAGAGGAGGCGTCAAACTGAGAAACTACTCCTTCACTCAAAAGGAGTTTAATGGAACAAGTGAAGAGTTTAAGAAGATATAAACAGATACCAAAACTTTGAACGCAAAAGAAGCCCTAATACCACACCTTAAAATCTGCTAATAATCGCTTCACAGCATGATAAGCAGGATGAAGGGTACTTTCAACCACAAAGGGAACTCCAAAGGACCACCATAAAGAGACATGATCTGCACCATTCACAAAGGGAATATAAGCAGGCTATGCATTTATCAGGACAAAGTGAGAAAAAATGGAGCATGTAACTCAAGGTTTTCATGTAACTCATCCAAAACAACATGAATATAAATTAGATAACAAATGGAGAGCTAAAATAGATTATAAGATCACATACCTTACATAAGCAGCTAAAGCTCATCCAAGACCCAGTATTAAGACAATTATACATCCCTGAAGACACGAAGTCCCATAAAAACAAAAGAAAAATAGGTAAAGAAACAAGACATGAAAGTAGAAAAGTATGATAAGTATTATAGTTTTCTTACTGTCGGTAACAGACCAAATACTAATCACACGCAGATAGAACGTAGAGCAGTTGAGCATATGAAAAGAGATTTATTCATGTTAAACACAAAGCCAAATATTAAAACAACTGCAAATTTATACATATTTTTCATTTGTCTTCAGGCATATCAAGCCATTTTATTCCCATTCAGACAAAAGAGATTTAGCAGACAAGCTTAAATAGATAAGAGTATTTATTAGTAACCTTAAATAGATACTTTCTCAGTCCCAATTTCCATGGAGTCAATTTGACTAATCATTATAGCTAAATTGAAGTAGATCAACTCAATATTTTGAAATAAAAATTTAGATATCAAAAAACTATATAAGTACTATAAGTTGTTGGTCTTCTCATGTCCATATGATTAAAAAACAAATTACATTTCAAAATGTTGATTGAAGTTCACATAGTTTAGATCTCGAGAAGTCAAAAGTGGTCACATAAATTGGGACGAAGGTAAGTAGCTTTCATGTGCACTTTATAGTATAAGCCGGCATGACTTGACATAATTTAAATCATGTCACCCGGCAATCTACACCCTGATAATTTTCCTTTTCTGTTAAGATTCACGCAATATGTTATCGTAGGTATTTTCTTTCTTGGTTCATCCATTTAGCAGTTGATCAAAGTTACAAACACGAATGAGTTACTTTTGTCTAATTCTTTATCTGTTTTATCACTAATGCCAAGCTGAATAAATGCAGTCATTCGCAGTAAGGCCATACGCAATGTTCTATTACAGCTGTGGAGTCATTGAAATGTGATGAGCGCTTATTAATTTCTTTGAAAACTTTCTTTTCTAAAAATGAGTTCCAAAAGAAAAATGTATCACAGAGTCGTGAGAACACACAAATACTGGTATAATGAAGTAGCCCGGGTAGAATAAGCCTGGTAAGTTCGGAGTCCTGAGAACACACAATAAGAATAAAGATGGGAAGTATCCGAGGTAGATAAATACCAGAATAAGCAAATATAATATGTAAAAACCTCTTTGACGATCCCTTCTATGACATTCTCTGCAATCCCGAACCTGATCATCAGATTAAATCCTCGTTCCTTCAGTGAACGTTTCAGATCTTCCAGAGCAAAAAGAAGTAACTCGACCATGTCATCAGAAAATCCTGTGAAAATGACAACAGCAGACACAAAACAAGATACATGAGTACCTCACCTGACTTTTAACAAGTTTCTAAAGCGTATAAAATTGACCATTTGAAGGTCTTGCCTTTGAGGCATGCAGAAGAGAATGGACTTTTCGTGACCTCACTGCAGGGGCGGAGCCACCTTATGGCTCGACGGTTCATTCAAACCACCTTCAGCGGAAAATTATACTAGTTATACATTGTTAAAATTATTTTTTATGTATATATAGTTGACGTTGAACCTCATTCGGCTAGTTCATGTGCTTACTTCTTTTGATTTTGAACCCTCTTAGGTAAAAATAATAGCTCCACCACTGCCTCACTGGAAGTTCAAAAAATGGGTCACTGTTCTGCTTTAGCTATCTTCAATTAACCAAGTCAAGAATTTTCAATTTACACAAAGTAATTCACTTATTCTTTTCAGTGCAACAATCATCAACTTAATCAAACAGAAACTGCATATGTAGCTGCAAATAAACTTAGATAACCACAAAATAGAAAATAAAAAAAGTTCATACTACTTCTGTAACTATTTCATTTAGAAACTCTCCCTAAACAAATTTCAAGAATTCGAACTTATAAAATGACTATTCAAATTTTAAACTTTAATGTGGTTTGCTCGTCAAACCACTACTTGAGTATTTTCTTCTATAATCACCAAGTAAGACACATATATAAAAATTAATAATGTCAAATGTATCGAATTAGCAGAAGGCACACTAACTTACCATATTCTTTTTCCCCTTGCTCGGTTCCAACGGTGGACATCTCTGCTAGATTAAGATCCTGACTCTATTAGTTATCAGATAAATGAAGCATACGGGATACAGTGCATCAGTGTAAAACCACTCAACAGTTCCACTTAAAGGATGTAACTAACAATGATGGAAGGCATTAACTACAAAAGCATGTGCATCTTCGTGCGAATATTAGTAAATAGAGTCTTGTAGGCTATTGAGGAGCACAGTAATTTCATAAACCTGAAGCACAAATGCTTTATTAAGCATACACATATTCAACTACACATGTAATGTATATGAAGTTTAAAGATGGAAGAACACATGATATGAACCTTGCAGAACATCTTGAAGACTGAAAACATATCATCGTTATCTGCCACCACTTCCGAGTGCTCATTTGCAACACCTAGTGCAGCTACATATGCAACCCACAACTTCTGGGTCAAACAGACACGCTCCTGCAGATGTACTAATGTTCAAGACCCAAAAAGAAAAGTAAAGTTTCAACAGCTACACCAAAAAAGAGAAAGAAACAATTTCTAGAAGGAATTTTACATAGAGAATCTGCTAATGAGTTTTCTGTACCTAGTCTAAAAGAAATCTTAACTGACTTAGAAGATGAAAGTAAAGGCCTTTGTCAACTAGTATTTACTAGTTGAGTTAGTAGCCTCTGCCAATTTGGCAGTTAAATTGACCTCCTATTTAATTTGAGCATACTTGAGACCTCCCTCATTCCCTCTCCTACTGCATAAATGATGAATACAATTTGACCAAATGCCCTCATTCTGAATCAAGAACAACCAAATACTCTAGGTAAAAGATATTGAAATAGACAAGCATGCAAGAAATAATTGTGTGAAGGAAAGATTGCAGGGTAGAGGGGTAAGTAAGGGAGGCTGGGAATTAAGCATCCTAGAAAAAATTATGTAAAAGAAAAGATTGCAGGATAGAGGAGCAAGCGAAGGAGGCTGGGAACTAAGTGTAATGCCCACACGTGTATCTTATGGGTCAGATTAGAACACCTACAGCCTCTTCCTTTTTCCATACAATTGTATATGTAAATTATGCAAGTGTAAGTTGAAAACCAAATTGAGTTTTTAGCCAACGTAATAGCCATTTAAGTACGATAGTAATGGAGGCAAATAGCGAAGAAAATTCTATTAATATTGTTATATGAATACAGTATGTTGCGATGACCCCAACAAGTGTGTGGTGTTTGGTCCGTGTATGCTAACAGGTGAAACTTAAAGGCTGTTTCCAACTATGTTGCTCGGACTCTCAAAAATGTCACTACACCTGTATCGGTTTCTCAAAAACCATTAATCTACAGATCCGACACACACCCAACAACATGTTTGAGAATCCGAACAACATAAGCTTCTGGGCACAAAAATCACCTTGATTGAATCACAGAGTAAATAACAATGTTGAATAAAGCAGTACAAGTAGATGCCAACAATCTCTTCTATGGATAGCACTTCAAATTAACTTCTTGAAGCCATTCTTCAGCTATCAAAGGTTCATTGCAGGCAAATCTAATCATTTTTTCAACAACAAGATACCGAGAAGACAGTGTGTACGAGACCTTACCCCTCAACAAGATACCGAGAGGGTAGTGTGCACGAGACCTTACCCCTACCTTGTGAGGTAGAGAGGTTGTTTCCAATAGACCCTCGGCTCAAATCTAACCACTGGTTCAAACAACCATTTTCCTAATATAGAGCAAAACAAAGCAAACACACTGCTTCATGAAAGATTTTAGGCCAGACTTCATTTTGCAAACCGCAATTATTTTATAGCAAATCTCTACAATTGTTAAATCAGCAACAGAGAAGCCAAAGAGCTTCATAATATCGAACAACACATAACCCATGAACATATTTGGTCAGGTATTCATACTAAATCAAAAATAACCTGAGATGCTAGAACTAGAGTACATAGCATTCTTACTCGCACCATCTTTTCAGGTTAAAGCAAAAAGAAAACAGCATAAAATGAGAAGGTGCAGTGACATCGTTCATAGTAAGCTTTCACCGAGTCACACTAATTTTGTCCAACTACTGACACGGGCAGCGGCGCTGGAGATTGACCGGAAAGTGGAGGACCCAAATTTTCGTAATTACCTGGGAGCTGGAAGCGGACGTATCTCCTATCAATGTGTTGCCGGAGTTTCTATCAATGGACGGCGTACCTCCTGTAATCAATGGCCGGCGTACCTCCTGTAATCAATGGACGGAGAATACCTCTCATTCTCTCTAATTCGGGGAAAATGAGAGGGGAAGATGTTTTGGGAAAAAAAGAGGGGAAATATATGTTTTGGGGAAAAAAAGAGGGGGAATATTTTTCATTTGGAGCTATGTTTTTTCTTTTTGGATATGTAATTTTTAGGGATATTTTTAATTCGCGCATTTAATGTAATTTTGACCCATTTTTTTGTAGTGTATGGACCAGCCTCAAGCACTCTGTTTAGATCTTCCCCATTTGGGAGTTTTTGCAATGTAAAAATAAACTACTAGATCAATAAATAGAAATATTAGGATAACTTCTACAACGTCTTGACTTTTGATTTGAGATTTTGGTGAAGGATTCTTTTCCTCATGAGCTTCATTATCATTAGCTTCATTATGAGTGAGAATTTTCAGGGAGAGTACATTCTTATTCTATCCTCTTTCGTAAGTTGGATCTGCTCAGTTTGGCGTGCTACTGAAGTAATAGGTATTTTTATGTAATTATAGGTCATATCTCTTGAAATAATAGAGTCTAAGCCGATCATATGAAGGTCCTCTATATCATTCATAATCAGTTCCTTAGCTATTAAAGTGGCTTTGTAGGATGGAGAAGTATTGGATGAGACTATATCTAGGATTCAGGAGGGATCTCCTGATGGAGATCCATTTTGCATTCGCTAGACCCTAGAAGTCATCAAGGAAATATTAGGCAGAGAGAATTACAATTTTCTAATTCTTAACTTGATCCTCTACATTTTATATTATCTTCGATCCATTTCTCAAATTCTTACTTAATTTAAGAACACATGTCATAATTTAAAATAAACGGCTAAGATTTAATTAGTTAACTAATTATACAGATACATATTCTATTTAACAATTATATCATTTTTATATAATTTAATTATTATTTTTAAATAATTAAAAAAAATAGAATATTTGATCAGTTAAAAAATTTATCGAAAAAAAAATTAAAATATTTTTAAAAGCCCAAATTGAATATACTGTATCAATATTGTATATAGACTATATCAGTATTGTATATGAACTATGTAAGCTAAAATGATCCAAATTAGGAAAGAATAGGAAATGGTCAAAAAGTGATATTTTTTTACAGTCAATTGTTAATGGGAAAAAAAAATAAAAAAAATTGGAACCAAACAAATAACCAAGAGATTAACTTGAAATACAAAAACTGGTAATTGGAAGTTTCAAAATGTAGCAAAAAGGGAATTATCTGAAAGCTCAAAAATTGACAAGGAAATATCTATTATTCTAACTATGCTTAACTTTACTTTGGTTTATTAAACTCAGCTATTATCTTTTAATCATGGCGTATGTAAAAAATGGAGAGGAGCCTTATCCGTCCATTAATGATTTTATGCATGTTTGGACTGGCAACGACATATTAAAGGTCCATAACCATTATTTATTGGAAAGGAGTTTCATAACACTCTGAATTATATGTTTTACGAGTTTCATATCTTAATTAATAAATATATCTTTGTTTTTTTTTTCTAATTGAACGATCATCATATATGTACTACAATACAACTCGAGTTCAAGTATATATGTATTAAAACATACCTCGATATTTCTTAGTTGAACTATCGTCATCTATTAACAAATTGTGTTTTTAATTTTTAATACATATATGACAATAATTCAGATAGGAATAGAGAACGACTAATAACTGGGCTGTGAAGCTCGCAATAAAGGTGATACCATTATCACTTTGATATTTGTTCGGAATTGAAGTTCATATATCCCATATTAACTTTATTCCTCCACAATTCCTTAGAAAGAAAGGTATAAAAGTCTATACATGGCAAAAATTCACACAATTCCTAGGAGTAAGAACTAAGTTATAGGCCAGAAATTATACTTTTAATCATTATTGTTAATTAATTAATGAAGTTGAAATTATACTTTTAATCATTATTGTTAATTAATTAATGAAGTTCTTCAACTTGTTTAGTTACTTAAATTCTTCATTTTTAATGATCCAACGCTCTAAAGTTGACAAGCAACGAACCAGGTTTTCTGCTCTCAGTAAAGTCTTCAAACCTCCAACTCCAATATTTCAATTGGCAATTGATCAACATACATCTTGCAATATTTAAACAGTTAGAAATTGCTCTAATTAAATTCAAACCTCCAACTCCAATTTTTCAATTAGCAATTGATCAACATCTTGCAATATTTAAACACTCAGAAATTGCTCTAACTTGCGAGCTAATTTGCTTCTTCCGCACTTTAATCCGTATCCTACCATATAAAAAGCTCATCGAACAAGACAATTAGCATGAAACAACCCGCAATATCAAATACAAGATAGAGCTATGGCTTCACATTTTCTTGTAACTTCATGCACTACCATTTCCTTATCCCCTTCCAAATTTTCTCAATCACCATCCCGAACTTTCGTCCGTGCAAAACACGTCAATAACTTTAAGGTGCATTGTGAAATAAAAAACAGCACTATCAATTATGACAATGAAGGAAAATATTTCCTAGGGAAACTTGATAGGCGAAATGTCCTCCTTGGTCTAGGAGGGCTCTATGGGGCAGCTAATCTTATCGGTATAGCCAACGAGCCATTTGCCTTAGGGGCACCAGTACCACCCCCTGACCTTTCATCATGTAGCTCATCTAGCCTTCCTGATGGTTCACCAGTACCCTTCACTTGTTGTCCACCACTCCCAAAAGACCTTAGTAATATCCCTACTTACAAACTTCCTAATGTGTCTAAAGTCACAATTAGACCATCTGCACATAATGTGACGCGAGAATACATAACCAAATATTCCACTGCCATTCAAAAAATGAAATCATTGGACAAAGATGATCCATTGAACTTCATGCAACAAGCCAATATCCATTGTGCTTATTGCAACACTGGTTACAAGGAATTAGGTTTTCCCGGTGTACCATTAAGTTCATTTCTCGTGCCTATTTTTCCCTTTCCATCGATGGTACTTATACTTCTTCGAAAGAATTCTTGGTTCATTAATTGGTGATGATACATTTGCTTTGCCATTTTGGAACTATGACAGTCAAGTTGGCATGCAATTGCCATCTTTGTACAATGTTGTTAATTCACCATTGTACGATCCCAATCGCAACCAAAATCATTTTCCTCCTAATGTTGTCGACTTAGGGTTCACTACCATAGACCTCGATGCTTCTGATTAAGGCTGTCAAGTGGGCCGGGCCGGGCCAACCCGAAACCGGCCCGTCAAAAATAACCGGGTTGTGGGGGGCCGGGTTGGGATTAAGAGGGCCGGGCCAGGCTCAACAGTAAAATTTATAAAAACAACCCTAACCCGGCCCACTTAACTCAACCCGGTCAAACCCACCTAAACCCGGTCAAACCCGATTAAAAAACCGGTCAAACCCGATCAAAATATAAAAAAAAACTTTTTTTCAATATACATTATAAATACGTTAAACAATATATATACACTATATATATAGTATATACTACATTAGAATTTAAAAAACATATACACATATACACAATTACACATATATAAGCACCATTTAATATATATGTACTACTTTAAAGTTTAAATAAAATATACTACAATATATATACATTACAATATATATATATATATATATATATATATATAGTTATATACTAATTTATAAAACATATACACATGTATACGTTAAATATCCACATCTATAGAAGATATATACACATATATACGCACCATTCAATGTATATGTACTACTTTAAATAAAATATACTATAATATATATACATTACAATATATATATATATATATATAGTTATATACTAATTTATAAAATATATATACGTGTATACATTAAATATACACGTCTATAGAAGATATATACATATATGTACGCACCATTCAATATATATGTACTACTTTAAATAAAATATACTACAATATATATATATATATATATATAGTTATGTACTAATTTATAAAACATATACACATGTATACGTTAAATATACACATCTATTGAAGATATATACACATGTATACACACCATTCAATGTATATGTACTACTTTAAATAAAATATACTACAATATATATATATATTAAAATATATATATATATATATATATATATATATAGTTATATACTAATTTATAAGACATATACAAATGTATACTTTAAATATACACATCTATAGAAAATATATACACAAATATACAAAACATATGCTACTTAATATAATAAATTAATAATACTTGGTAGTAAATTAATAATATATTAGAAGTAAGTTTTAAATTTAAACTAGAAATTCAATTTAAATCATTAAATGAAAAAAATTACAAAGTAAGGACTAAGGAGTGAATGAATTTGGGGAATTTTATTGATTGCGAAATGATCCAAAATTTATAATTTACATGAATGAAAAATCTAAAAATTGTGCATCATTTTTTCTAACTCCTTCATGTTAATATTAACGGGAACTTGCATAGGATAGTCGAAGTCAACGGGGGCAAAACCATGCATTGGACTTGATTCTGCTGAGTTCTCCCGTGAAGACATAATTTCTTCAAGTTTCAGCTCGTCGTTTGGCTCCGGTTCCATTCCTTGGTTTCTTCTTTTCTCTCTAATCCAATCTCTAAGGCAAACTAGAACATTCATTGCATTGCTTCTCAATGAGTGTTGGTTGTCTCCAAGCTGTTGTCGTCCCTAACTAAAGGTGCTCTCTGATGCAACGGTTGACATTGGAACATTCAAGATATATCTAGCTAATCTTGAAAGCACAAGATATTGTGTTTCATTACTCCTCCACCAATCCAACGTGTTGGTCCATCGTCTGAGATCCTCTGGCGGTGACCAAAGATAATATTTCACCTCTTCCCGATAAGTTGATGTGTAAGCTCTCTCATCAACATTGTTCCAACAAGGTAAATCATAAAAGGAATCAAGAAAACCACTATGTGCCGGCCTTTTAGAAGATGATGGCTCCTCGGGAGGATGAGAAGCGACAGTTAGAGTGATATTTGTAGGTACGACTAAATCAAATAAATCAGCATAGTGATTATATAAATTTTCTATGTATTCATTCGCATCACCCATAGCCGTCCACAAATTAGGTTGTACTTGTTCAGAATCATTGTTAGTATTTATTTCTAAGTTAGCATAAATAATAGTACTAAATTGGCACATAGTATTATATTTCATGCACGGATTTAGCATAACACCAACCAAGTAAATAGGGAAAATCAGGAAAAAATATTTTTTAAATTTAGTAAACATGGCACCAACAGCTTCTTTGTAACCTTCTTTATTTTTATATTCTTTGAGCAAACCGAAAATATCGGCTATATATGCCAAAATATTACAAACAGTAGGATAATAACCACCCAAAAATTCACCCGTAGCTACATAAAATTTTACTAAAAACTTACCAAGATCATTAACTACAACCCAATCAGAATCATGTAGCATGCAATCAGCAGAATCAGCAACTGAACCGCAATGTTGGTTAAAGGCTAGTGTAATAGGAACTCTATATTTATAACAAGTTTTTAAAAAATCATACGTAGAATTCCATCTAATATCAATTTCCTCAGGCATCAATATCGGTGCAAGTTCATTTTCTTGACATTTAATTTTAAATTATCTAATTCTTTTTCTTCGATTATTTCCTTAAAAAAAACCAACAGCAAGACGAATTTTTTCAATATAAAGCTCAAAAAACTCAAGACCATTTTTTATAATTAAATTATATATATGACATGCACACTTAATATGAAAAATTCCAGGCAACGGCGGAGATAGCTTAGATTTTAATTTTTTGTTAGCAGTCTTGTTGTTAGAAGCATTATCAAAAGCAATACATAAGATTTTATTTTCAATGTCATAAAATCCGGCAACTTTAACAATAGAATCAGCAATAAAATCTCTAGTATGTTTACGATCTTCATTATATAAAAAAACAAGAATACGCTTTTGCATCACAAAATTACTATCCATCCAGTGATAAGTAACGGTTAAATAATCATTTTTTTTACAGCATGACCAAGATCAGAAGTTAGGGACAATCTACATTGAATATTTTTTTAACAATGTTGATAAATAAAAACAATATTGTGAATGAAGTCTAAAACTATCAGATCGACAAGTACTTCTAGGAATACCATTAAACATAGGATTATAAATTGCTTGAATATAATGAATAAAGACATCAGAAGAAGGAAAACTAAAAGGCAAACAACTCACAACTACCATTTTAGATATTTTTTCCCGGTCCCTCAATTTATTATACTTTTTTGTTACCTGACCGGTTGTTAGGTCCATTCTAGTTTGCGTTGGCCCACCAACATCCCCACCACCTCGTGCAATATTTAACTCTCTTTCGTAAGCTTCACCTATATGTCTCATTAATGTACCCGTACCCCCTTGCTTGCCTCCGCTTTTATGCTTATATATTTGTTAACAAATATTGTATTGCACTTCAGTATCTAATATACATTCAAAAAATTATCATGCAATACTAGTTGTTTTACGAGGTCTTGGGGCACGGGGAGGACGGGAAGGGAGATTAACCGATTCAGATCTAACGTTTGCATTTCCTACTGCAGGTGTCTCACCAATATTTTCATCATCTTCGTCTAAATTAACCGCATCTACTTCATTTTCTTCTTCTATACCATAATTTTCCTGAGCTTCTACATAATCCATATCGTGAGCACCTACACCCAATTCTTCCTCAAAAGGTGTACCAAGCGGTACCGGAGGCAAAGACACACAGGTATATCTACTACTTGAAGTACCTCCACCACTAGTAATTCGCTTTTTACTACCACTACCGCTTTCAGGACAAAAAATTTTAACACCTTTAGTAGCGAGGTTTTTTAATTTATCCATAGTATAAATTAAATTAAACTAAAAAAATTTAAAATACACAAATATAATAAAATTAAATATTCAACAATTAATACAATAAATAGAACTTAAACGTAAGAGATGGAACGACAATACTAAATTTTAGAAGTATCCAAAGGTTGTGACTTTAGAAACGTTCACTCTTCCTTTGTAAACGCAAAATTAAAAAATTAAAGTGAGCACTTTAGGAAATTAAATATATTGAATATTTGAGAATGTAGAATTGAGAATTGAGATTTGAGAGAGAATGAGATTTGAGAGAACGAAAAATTGTGTGAAAATGATTTGAAGGTGTAGGGTATTTATAGAATTTTTTTTGGGATTAAAAAATAATTTTAAAAGTAATTTTTTTTTTAATATATGGGCCCAAACTAGCCGTCTGGACCCAAAAACGGCTATATAGCCGTTGGGCCAACAACTAGTTTGACCCAAAATCCATTTTTTTGTTAAAGCATTAAACCGGTCCGGTCCGGTTAACTAGCGGGCCCTAACCGGGTTGGGTTTCGGCCGGATTAACCGGGCCCAAATTAAAAAAAATTGGCCCGGGACCCGATACCCTAAAGCCCTTGGGCTTACCGGGCCGGGTCAAATCGGACGGTTTCATTAAGTGGGTCGACCCGCCCACTTGACACCCTTAATTTGGGTGTTTGGCAAGCAATAAAAGTGCTTACAAATAAGTGTTTTTAAGCTAAAATAATTAAGTCAAAAGCTATAAGTTGATCTACCCCAACTTATTGCTTTCGGCTTACAAATTATTTAAGTTTGACTAAGTAATTTTCTTTATTATCCCTTGCATGTTCTTGAAACTCCTAAAATACCTTTGCCTGTCTTGACTTATTCTTCCGTTTCTTGCTCTCTTCCGTGCAGTTGCCATATTATGTTTTTTACTTTGCAATTTGTATTGTTATGATTGATTATTTCATTTCGTCATTCAAATTTTATTATTCGAAGATTATTTTAATTAGAAAAAATATATTACAAATTATTTGAAAAGGTCTATGGGTGGAGACAGAGCATGCTCCTCTTCGATCACGGTGAATATTACTTTGATTTAAATTTCCCCATGATAAAAACGATTTAATCAGTTCTTACAAATTAATTAGAATTGTTTTCCAGTTTCATACAATATTTTCAATAAACAATCTGAAATTATTTAAAAAATAAATTTATCTAATTAATTTGGAATTTAAAATAACTTGAGATATAAATTAACTTGTATTTTAATCAATTTGAAATGATCAGTTTTATGAACTTTCACACTTAAGGGTATTTATGTCATTTAACAGAAAAATAATTTATTGGCCTTTTTTATCAAACACATCAACTACTTATTTTCAGCATTTTCATCCAAACACGTAACTGCTTATCTGTAGAATAAGCTTCAGCACATCAAAAGTGTTTTTCATACTTGTTGCTTAAAAGCTACTTATTTTAAGCTAATCCAAACAGGCTCTTAATAGTAATACATACAAAAGTATGTGCTTTCCATTTCATTTTGTTTTTCCTCTCTTATTTAGTTCGTTTTAAAAGATGATTCTTTTTATGACAATTTTTTTATTTTAACTTTTGACATAGCATGTTTAATATCACACAATTCAAAGACATTTTGGTACATTCCGCATATTTGGTCCCATTTGGCCATGAAAATAAGAATTTTTCAGAGTTGGAATTGAAGTTGGTGTTATGTTTGGTCATAAATACAAATTGGAGCTGTTTTTTAAATTTTGTGAGAGAAATATGAGTGAAAAAAATGAAAGCAAGTTTTACTTGTTTTCACTTTTTCAAAAATAATTTTTCACTAAAGTGAAATAATTCTTATGGCCAAATGCTACTATTTTCACTAGAGTGAAATAATCTTTTGAAAAAAAACTGATAGAATTCTCATGGCCAAATGACTACTTAGTTTAATATATACTACAAAATTCAAAACTCTTCTTTAAACTCTTCCTTACTTACTTAAATTTCTTGTCAAATAAAACTAAACAAATAAATTGACCCAGAGGGAGTATTATTACTTAAAATTAAATTGTATATTTATATATCCTTACTAATAAATATAAATTGGTAACCCAACAAAGATGAGTAATCCAATATAATATGAATTTGGAAATAAGAGATTAATAATGTAAAATACTTTTACTATATCAGTGTATACAACTTTCGAGCTGGGATCTTTCGATAAACATCCTCACTATCTTATCTCTGAGGTAATAGTATGACTGCGTACATTTTATTCTTTTCAAATTTCACTTTAAAAAAATATACTGAATATATTATTATTTATTAGAGTGTATACAACTTTAATCAAATTCAGATTATATGATAGGATTAAATAACTGGCAAGGCGAAGGCTGGGCAGTACTCGATTAGTGGGTTGGCTCATTTCTATTTTTTAACCAGACCCTAGACATCTCACCAACATATTCAAGCTAAGGCTGACCTAATTGATTTTTTCTTCTTCTTATATATATATAGAAGAGTGAGTTAAGAGACGATCAAGGGCATTATAGTCATTTCACAATACAAATTCATCATTCAACATTCATCTCTTTTGTGGGCCCCATTTTCTATTCAATTTTTTCTCTCTTCTTTAAAATGCACTACGTCTCACTTCTCACCTTAACTATATAACCCAAAATAAAATTCTCAAAATAATCTACAATTTAATTTTTATTATAATATTTCAAATTAATATCATTTTAACAAGTTTTGAATTTCAATTGTTGTATTTAGTTGACAATTATTCAATCAAAAAGATTATAAAATTTTGTCCCAAGTTATTTTGATAATAAAATGATAAAATACTCTCAAATTGTATATGAAAAGACCAGCTCCCTCTTTAATCCACTACTTGAAAAAAAAATTGAAAGAAAATTTTGAAAAACATATAGTTATTTCATATATGTAGCATGAGAAGTATCGTTATGTAGGAGTATACTACTTCATCTATGATCAAACTTAGTTTGATACTTTTTCTAATTCACTAAAAATTTAATGTTACATAAATTCAAAATACTTGAATATATAATTAAGAATTCTTTCAATAAACAACAAAACGAAACAAAAGAAAAGTATGAAAGATAAATAATTTCTATTACAAAGGAACTAAAAAATTTAAAAGAATTGAAATACTAAATAAGTATAGCTATATAGTTTAAATTTAATAAGTAATTATGTTACAAATAATATTATAGGACAATTTGATCAATTTTTAAATTTAGTGGTGTACAATCTTTTTAAAAATAAAATAAAAAGTTCAAAACCTATATAATAATACTATAAATCGGATTAAACAATTAATATACTGTAAATTATCATGTAAAATGTCAAATTTGATAAGTATTATTACAAAGTGATTGAGAATTCTGAGATATTACTAAGATGTCAAAAAAATAAAAAATAAATAAACATAATGAAAAAGAAAAATAATATATGAAAATTTGTCTCTTTTTTGTCATAGCACAAAAAATATATTTATATATTTTTTTCATTTTAAAAGGTTTATAAGATGTTTCATTGACAATAAGTCATGAAATAATATGTTATTAAACAAAAAAATGTTGGACGATCAAGAACATTGTAGTCATTTTCGCAATACAAATTCATCATCCAAAACCGATATTTTTTTTAGGGCCCCATTTTTCATTCAATTTTTTCTCTCTTCTTTAAAATGCACTACTTCACACTTCTCACCTTAGCTATGTAACCCAAAAGAAAATTCTCAAAATAATCTACAATTTAATATTTATTACACTATTTCAAATTAATATCATTTTAACAAGTTTTGGATTTCAATTGTTGCATTTAGTTTTATTTTTGGTTTTCCAGGCAATTATTCAATAAAAAAGATTGTAAAATTTTGTTCAAAGTTGTTTTTAGTAATAAAATATTAAAATACTCTCAAATTCTATATGAAAAGACCTCCCTCTTTAATGCACTACTTGAAGTTAATTTGAAAGAAAATTTTCAAAATCATATAGTCATTTTATATATATAGCATGGGAAATATGATTATGTAGGAGTATACTACTTCATCTGTGATCAAACTAAGTTTGATGCTTTTTCTAATTCACTAAAAATTCAATGTTACATAAATTCAAAATACATGAATATATAATTACGAATTCTTCTAATAAACGAATAAACAAAACGAGAGGAAAGTATGAAAGATAAATAATTTCTATTACAAAGGAACTGAATTTTTTTAAAATAATTCAAAATACTAAAGAAGTATAGTTATATATTTTAAATTTGAAAAAAGGGCCTAAAATGCCCTTCACCTTGAAAGACTGTACCTAAAAATGTAAAACCCACTGCAAGTACTTCCTTTTGAGATATAATTCTTAACATTCTATAGAACCACTAGTCATCATATAATAACTCGAACACTTACTAACTTAGAATATTTAACAGTATCACCATATCCTAAGTTCACACCATCTAGAATTTCAACTCTTCAATCTATTAACTCAATCAACAAAGATTCAAACTTAAATTCTAACACTTAACAAGGATATTCTCAAACTTTTAATGAACTGTACTAACTTCATTTTAGAACACTCCCGTAATATATACTATCCTTAACTTTCTTTAGCTTCAGCAATCATCATTACATACGTACACCCTTCTCGATAACACACTTGCGTTACTAAACACATAATATGCTTCTTTTCCTTCATAACCTACAAATATCAAATCTCTAAACTTATATTTTTCCTAAACCATAAGAATTACCATAACATCAGCATACCTAATATCATCAACCTATAACCCATAACTTAGCTAGTAAGAACATCATATACTACACTGCCAGCCTCATTCACAATTAGCAACTCAAAAGTACTATCTAAGCACACACACATCAAAACTTAGAAATAATACAATCCCATATCACCTTGGGTACTCCTCTAGATCATAAACACACCCTCATACTTAACTTCGAATCAATGAACTTAAATTCGTGCATTCATTGTTTCAAGCCTACTTATTCACCTTTCATACAACTAACCCCATGGATACATAACCTAGTAAATCCAGATAAACACTATCCCACTTTACTACTATTAAACTTCTAGGTTTATACTTCTTACTTTAGGTCATATGCTGCCATAGGATTCTGAGAAGGGATTTGAGGACATATCTAACGTCGGCTCAGTGCATGATTTTTTTTCATGATCAAGAATGAAATCCTTCATACTGTGGAATATAAAGAAACTGGTGGGATACTTTTTGAGCCAACATGCAATCACATAACTATCTATGGGGACTATCTAAGAAAACTCTATTAGTAGGAATTTAAACTTAACAGTTTGTGTTACCTCAGAACTAAGGCAGAGTTGGCACGAATAAAGAAAGATTAGAATTGTATAAGTATCTTAGAGAATATCTTTATAGCACAATTTGAGATATGAAAGATGAAAAATATTTCTTAAAGGCCCTCTAGCCTCTCAAAGAAAAGTACAGACGTCTCTGTACCGTTCCGCAAGACTCTATTAGACATGACTTCATAGACACCCTAGGATACTTGAACCTTATGCTCTGATACCAAGTTTTGTCATGACCCGAGGCTGCCCCCTAATCGTAACACGATTCTTAGAAACACAAATGATCCCAAGCTAACTCATGTACTGGCATACATCTTGAACAACTAATTTATAATGTAAATAAAAACTAAATTTATCAAAATAAAGCATGACCATGAGGAAGTCTGAATAAATGTAATACTGATAAAGCTTACAACATAATAAAACTAAATAAAGAAACTTGAATTACATGTAATGACTCTGACTGATTACTCTGACTGATTATCTATGAAGCCTCTACTGTACTGACTATAGATAGCTGGGACATACCTCCAACTACCACCTACCACTAATCAATACATATGAATAATTAAAATACAATACATAAACTGTAATAGACTGGAGTTCCCGAGATAAGAGGACTTATCACCTGCTATTTGAAAGCTACAAACTATTTGATTATGATGTGTGGGCTACAACTGGTACCTACATTATGAAACAATATAGCCATACAGTCGTAATATGGATCAGTACTTGTGGAATATACTGAGTATATGGATATATGCACTAAATCATTAAAACATTTAAAACATACTTTAAAATTGAGGATATAAGTTATTTACTGAAATATGCATTTAAAATATGGTTGTACATAAAAACGGTAAGTCATAATGAAATTTATAACTTCATGAGATGAAAATAATTTTGTAAGCTGGCAAGCGGTAAAACATAAATATTGTATGCAAATCTCATGTAATGCTGAACATGTTGTAAAACTAAACTGAGCATCATGTATAGATACTAAGCATGAAAACATGAACATGTATAATTGAGAATGCAAGACCAAGTAAATCATGTACTGACATGATATGAATAACTGAATAACTGATATCTAAATACTTGGTCATGCAAACTTAAACTAAAATACGCTGAATATTAAACTGAGACTGTGGGAGCTATCATGTAAATAACATAAACCATATGAGCTATCATGGAGTCCAACATCTAACCCCATATGAGGAGGACTATTCTATTCTTGCCATCGAAGTAGAACCTGAACTGGAGTGATCACTAAATAGAGCCCATATTGGGCAAAGAGAAACACTCTTTAGCGTGGCCCCTAAACCTATAGTGACACATAGTTTTTAGGGAAGTATGATGCTCTAAACCCATATTTCCCACTCGGTGCTAAATTCTGATCCCAACTGAAAGGCACTAAAATTCTAACTGGAGCATGCACTAATAACTGATAAGCTCAGGTCATGGTATTTTAAAAATAATAGTGTATGCAGATTCTAAAGTAATTATAAACATGTAAACTGATAGTGCTCAATATGATCATTACAAACTAGGTTTAATAATAAAATCATAAGTTGACTAACTCATTACTTGAAAGGTCTAAAATGTAAGTAAACATGTAGGTATTGGGTGTTCATAACCTGTTAGCACTGAATGATTACAAAACGTTGATAACAACACTTAGAACAGTGACGTAAAATCATAATTCAAGGACCCATTACATAAGATATTTCAATAGTCTGATAAATTTCATGAATATAATCATGAGAATGGGTTAACCTTGGGAAAATACCATGTTTATATAGTTTAAATCATAATTTGAGAATTTTGACTTGATGTTATCTGAACATGACCTCGGGTTGTGGAACTTCAAGAATGTAGGAACATGATTCACATGTGATAAAACTATTAGCATACATGAACCAAAAAGAGGATTTTTGGGCACAATGGGTGAAAGAAACCATCGATGAATATCCCAAATACCTCAATCGGATGAATTCTTGATGGAAAACTTGAAACTGAAACTTGAATTCTTGAGTTCTTAAGGAAAAAATTGAATTTTTATTCTTGGGAAGAGGGGAAGGGTTTTGAATCGTGTACTAAGTGTTTAGGGTTAAGAGAGTGAAAATAACGTGTTTTAAAACTCCTTAATTTGTTTAAGAATGATTAGGGACAGTTTAGGGGTGTGAAAAGGCTTCAATGTCCTTAATATAAGTCAAAATAGATCAACTTTTGGCACTTTTCCAATGTCATGCGACACAGAGCCAAATTGCACCTGAGGGGTGTGCGGCGCACGCCAATAGCACACATCATCTAGTGGCTATTTGTAATTGTCATACGATGCATGGCCTTAGCATGGTCATAAATTTTTGCTCGGATATTGGATTAAGGCGAAATTAGTATCATTGGGAAGATAATTCAATTATCTACAAATTAGTGGGTCTTGAGATTCAAAATTCCCCATATCTAAAAAGTTATTCACGTCCAAAGTTGACCCTTGTAGGATCGAACACCAAATTTTAGCTGAATCAAAGGCTCTTAGCTCAATTTTACTGTTTGTGATTCCCATGAACATTTTCCCACCTCATAATCACTCTTCACACTAGGCTAATGATCATGACACATGCATTCAAATATAAATCATGGGATTAGAGTTTACACACGTAGGAATGAAGGTTTGATTTTGTATTTAGTATCTTCCATTATTTTTGTGTTTTTTCCATTTTTGTGTTTTCATCTTGTATCATTTTGTATCATATTTGAGCTTGATTTAGTTCCCATGATGTCAATCTTGGGTCTCGTTGTGTTGAAAAATTAAAAATTCACAAAATAATTCACTATTCACATTTTTTACCCTAGGTCAAATTTTGAGTCTTTGATTTTGTTGTTTTCTTGTATTTTTAGTGTTAGATTCTTGTTCCCTAAAAATATTGGAGTCTATATTTCAATTTTAAGCTCAATTGGAGTTGAATTTACCATTGTTGGGAGCTCAAGTTTGAAAGTTGAAGGTGGGAGTTAAAATCTGAAATTTTTGATTGAGAATTTGAATAAATTGATGCTTGGAATGTGTTTAGAAGGTTGAAAATAACTTTGGTTCAAAATTTTATTGCATTCTGATCAATGGTTTAAGAGTTAGAGATTTTTGAAGTTTTTGGTGTTCTTGAAGAAATTCAAATCTTCAAGAGGAATTGTCTTCAAAAGGTGGTTGTTTGATCCTCAAAAGTGAAAAAAAAAGGTGTATAAAAGTGTTTCTACAAGCACCTTTTTGAAGATACAAGAGAATATTCCCAAGAGAGGACAAAAGTAGGGGACCATTTGAGGTCCATAGTACACTTGCAAGCTATTGGGATAGGTGATGTGCGCTTGAACTAATCTAGCAGGTCATCCACAGGCCAAACCAATGAGCTAGTCTTCACCTTCATCCAATATTCCCTTGAGGTGCGTCCATTCTGCTGCCACAGACCCAACACAGTCCAAGGTAGCGAGCAAATAGCCTCCTGTATCCAGCCTGGTTTCTAGAAGAGCTCAAGGTGTGGCCACACTTCAAGGCAGCTACTGGCATGCGCCTAGGCTGCCTTAGCACAACTCTAATGTAAATACACCTCTTTTGAAAATATATCAACTCTAAAAACTCCACTAAATCAAGTTCAAGCCCATTAATTTCATCTCTTAGTTCCTCCTTTCATTTTTTTTATTCTTGATACTAATTAACAACTAAAGTGTAATCTACTTAGTTGTTCAATTAGTTCTTGATTCATTTTCTTTTGTGTCTTAATTTTTTGTGTATTTTTCTTCTTTTATCTTTTGTTTCTTAGCTTAACTCTTGAATTCAAATTTCCTGTGTTAAATTTCTTTGTTTGTTTTTGTCATTTTGATTTGTTCCTTTCTTATTTTTATTCTTGAATTCAAAGTCCTTACCTTTACTTTTAAATGAGTAGTCATCAATAATTTTTCCCTCTCTTTTCTCAATTATGCTAAGAAGCTATGGTGGAGCAACCTTTGATACCTTAATGAAAGCTCTCATGGGTTTGTGATAAGATATGAAGGACTGGAGGCAGGAATGGTCACACTTGAAAGGGAAGAGAGAAAATTTGACATGTCTTACCCCCCAAAACACCTCAAATAAACCAACCATCAATACCCTAGGAATCATTCACCATAATGGTGTTCCAAGACCTCAGGAACATGTTCCTTCAACCAAAACAAAGATAATCCAAGCTCTACAAGGCATTGTTCAACCAATCCAAGTCCAATTAAGCAATGAGTCTTCCAACATTAGGCTCACTAATCACGATACTAGTATTTTACTTAGTCTAACTCTTTCATTTGTGCAGGATCATGAACAAATAATTCAAAGAAGGGTACAAGGAGGGTGTCTTATGAAAATAGGCTTGAAGGCCTAACAGAATTCTTACCAAATATTTCCAAACTTGAAAGGTGCAATGATAAGTTGATAAAGGAGTTAGATTCGAGGGCGAATACTCTTCAATAAAGGGAGAATGATACAAGCTCAACGGACTCCACTCTTTTGGGAATGATGCTTTAAGGATCACATATACGGATTCAAGACTTGGTCATTTTAGGGGAGAAAATATGTGTGTTGATGATAGCTTGGAGCATGGGATAAGCTATACTTGATGATGTCATCTAAGGAAGCATTGATCAACACTGTATTTGGATGATAGCTTGGTCTTTGAGAGAGTATGGGCGCCCATTTGCATTATTTTGGTTCTTGGGTCACTTTTGGGCCCAGTTGCATTTAGGGTCACTTTTGGGTTCAAGTTGTACTAAAAGCCTTTTGGCCTATAAATAGCTAGGACTCTCTTTATTTTGAGATTTAGATGACTTTTAATGTAAGTTGACACTTGAGAGTGTTTATATTGAAACTTATTGGGAGTTTCTTTAATTTTTAAGAATTGTGGGTGCTCAGGGATCCATTTTCGTTTGTGTCTTTGTAACAAGTTGGTGTTATCGGTCATTGATAGGAAAGCCTTAGGTTTTAATATACCCTTTGATTGTCCTCTCTTTGTCAATTTATGTCAATCTATCTATCTTTTAATTTATGATGTACATTAAAGTGATGCTACTTTAAGAAGGCCTTTCACAAGAAGTCAAGCTAAGGACCTTCAAGCATATCAAGCTTTATGGATGAAGATGGAATCGTTGGAAGGCTCCAATATGGATGACTTAGAGATATTTAATATACTAAGTGTGTCTACTAGTTAAATTATCTTGTAATTTAAATGAAGGGCAATTTGGTCTTTCCTTACTTCTTTTAACCCTTAGTATAAATAGTTAGGTATTAGGGTTGAACCACTAGTTTTGGAATATTGAATATTTTTGCCTCTTTTGAGAGCTTGAAAACCCCTAGTTGATTTTTGAACAATTGTCCTAGGATTTGCAAGTAAGGTTGCTACCTTCTTGAGAATTCTAATAGATTAGGTGCTTTTTGGTTCCCAATTAAGGGGTGTTTTGATTAGTTTCACCATCACATATTTTGATTGTTTCAATCTAATTGTGTCTATCTTTCTTTATTTTCTATCTTTAATTACTATCTTTCTTCTATAATCTTGTTTCACATCAAATTGTTATCAAGAGCTTGGATTAGATTTGTTTTCACAAACCTAAGTCTTGGGGTTTTGATAGTTTAAAAATAATCAAAAAAAAAATCAAATTTTATTGAATGTTTTTTGATATTATTCCTTGAGTTACATGTTGTTGTTTCCTAGTTGAAAAAAGAATCAAAAAAATACGTAACCAAAAAAAAATTGAAAGTCATGTTGAAGAATAGACTTGAAAATGGGTTTTGTTTATTTGGTGTTTGGTTGAAGAAATTGTTGGTTAGAAGTTGTTGGTAAAGTTGCGGGAAAGTTATATCTCAAATTTGAGCTCATTTGTTTGATTATTAAAGAGGATGAATTTGAGAATTATAAAATAGTTCAAATCTTTCAAACTTGTTTCTTCTTTTCTTGATAATTCTAGCTAGTTTGCTATGAGTATTAATTCATACTTAATGTTAAACTAGTTTGTGTCCATTTAATTTATTCGTGTCAATTGAGTTTAGTATTTATGTGTATTGTTATATCTCAGACTCTAGAGTAGAGTGGTAGTAGTTTAGTTTAGAGTTTATTAAAGGGGTCCATAGACTTAGATGATGGCTTAAAGCTAAGGGAGAGATGATAGAACAAGGAACAAAGTCAAGTTCTCAGATTCTGGTAGTGATGCCAGTGTGTTGTAGAACAACAGTAGGGGAGGAAGATACTCAACCCATTCTTATCTCAGTGCAAACTTTTCTACTCCAGTTATCACAACATCTACTCAAGCTTTACAAGTCAACTCTTTGATCATAGCTTATCTTCATGCACTTTCCATGGATTCATGTACATTCCCAGTTCATAGTATAAGGAGTTCCAGTTCACTCAGAAGTACAAATCATATTCCATGAATTTATGAACCCTAAACTTAGGTCATGCAACTCATGACTCATATACTTATACTATACAGTACAATCAGTTCCAGGTACTCATGCTACACTTTTAATGACCAGTGAAATTCAGATTATGTCATGTATGTCCTCAGTTTAGATTTATTTAGTGAATTCATGCCTTTAATACCTTATTCCTCAGGCCTTAATTAAGTTTCCAAGTTAAGCATAGTATTATTTCATTCTTTATGTCCTCATGTTCTAACCCTTTGATGACCTCTCCTTATGTTAAGATAGTGATAATGAACAATTGTTCAGATAGAAGAGAGTAAATATTCCGTATTAGGAAAAGATCATTGTATGCTTGTTCTATGTAAGGCTATAAGTTTGAAGAAATATTGAGGTAGAGCTTTTGATAGATGTCATGGTTAGTTGAAATTTTGTGTGTGTTTTCTTGGGGATAGTGCATGTAAGTTATTATTGATAGAGGTCTTAGAGAATATGAGAAAATTTCCTAGGAGGGTGGGTTAACTAGAAGTTCATATCTGGTTATAATTATATGGTTGAACATCATGTTGGTATATAAGTGGATGGGTGCCTTGTATGCTAGTGAATTCCTAGTAAGAGGTTGAATTTAGTTGTTGAAGTGGTAAGAAGAATTATTTTTGAGATGAGAGTTGTGAAACACGCATGGGGTATCGAATTCATGGCTTAGACTAGTATTATAGTGTTGTGTCTTTCACTTTGTAATTTTGAGTTAGGCTTGAACATGGTGAGAACATGTTGTTCAACTCAGACTTGGGCTGAAGTAGTTGTCTGTACCCATGTAAGAATTATAAGTGGTATCAAATTAGCATGGTATTTAAGGGGAAAAGTATAGTTGAGGGAGTAATTGATAAGTGTGGTTAAGCTTGAAAGTGGGCGGTTGCATTGCCTAAGGCATAGTAATCCTACCCTAGCCTATGTTTTATAGGCCTATATTCCATGCTAAAGAAGTTTTATCCATATTGAGATTCCTTGTTCAAACATCTCACTCAGATAACACCCAAGAATTCTTTGCTCCCTAATGTTATTAGAACTTCTTAGAAAAGTGTTGGATAAATACTCCAGTTGAGTATAAACTTTTAGAATGATTCAGGCCGTATAACTAGCAATTCAGTTTAGCAATCAGACAAGATATGCTTCTATAGTTTTCCTTCTATCCATCTAGTCTTACTATCTGAAATTTCATGAGTATGGCTATTCCATGAGGTAATTCATTCATGCAAGTTAAGAATTCAGTTCCGTCCATACACCATGTCTACAATTCAGATATTTAGTCATGATTTATTTCATAAGTGTTTAGTGAATGATCTCAGTTTTCCAAGTATTCTAGCTCAAACATTGTAATACCCCTTGTACGACCTTGGTCCCGTTATCTCATGATTCATGTTTACATAATGTACTTGAAGATGCCATGAAGCCCTTTCTTTTGATTCCTATACGTGTTTTGTTTAGGAACAATTCCTAATGAGAAGTTACATACTTTATTCCATCCTTAGTAACTCTTAGATTTTTATTGCACCAGTTACCACTTCACAGTTGTATAGGTATGATCATATCATGAACATTTCAAGTGAGTTCTAAGCTCTCGACATGAATCAACTCCTTATAGTTAATAAAGTTAAGTCAACTCAAAAATTGATTTCATGATAGAAGTTTTAATTGTTCAGTTCAACTTTATCTTTCATTAGCAGATATGTCATATGTAACTTATTCCATACTTCTAAAGTTTCAATAAGTTCTTACCCATCATTCAAGGATGACTGATTCCAAGGGAGAGATAATATAACACCCCGCATTTTGAGCTAGAAATCAAACCATCATTCCTATGTGTGTAAACTCTAATCCCATGATTTATATTTTAATACATGTGTCATGATCATTATCCTAATGTGAAGAGTGCTTATGAGGTAGAAAAATGTTCATGGGAATCACTTAGAGTAAAATTGAGCTAAGAGCCTTTGATTCGGCCAAAATTCGGTGTTTGATCCTACAAGGGTCAACTTTGGATGTCTATAACTTTTTACATATATGGAATTTTGCATCTTAAGACCCACCAAATTGTAGATAATTGAATTAGCTTTCCAACAACACCAATTTTTTCTTAATCCGATACCCGAGCAGAAAATTAGGACTATACTAAGGCCATGCGTCGCATGACAATCGCAAATAGCCATTAGATGAGGTATGCTATTGGCATGCCCCACACACACCCTAGGTGTTCTTTGGCTTTGCATCACACAGTAATAGAAAAGTTCCAAAAGTTGCTCTATTTTGACTTATATTAAGGGCGTTGAAGTCTTTTCACACCCCTAAACCATCCCTAATCATTCTTAAATGAATTAAGGGGTTTTAAAACACGTTATTTCCACTCTCTTAACCCTAAAAACTCAGTACATGATTTAAAACCCTTGGCCTCATCCCAGGAACAAAAATTCAAATTTCTTCCCTCAAGAATTCAAGGATTCTTGTTCCAATTTCAAGAATTCAACTAATTTGGGGTATGTGGGGTATTCATCAATGGGTTCCTTTCACCCATTGAGCCCAAAAACTCTCTTTTGATTTATGTACGAATTTTACTTTAATTATGATCAACTTCCATGTAAATTATGAAATTTATCCATGTTTTCTCATTAGTTTCACATTCAAGCTATGCTAATAGTTTTATCCCATGTGAATCATGTTCGTATATGCTTGAAGTTCCAAAACCCTTGGTTATGTTCAGATAACATCATGTCAAAATTCTCAAATTATGCTTTAAACTATATAAACATGATATTTTTCCAAGGTTAACTCATTCCCATGATTACATTCATGAAATTTATTAGACTATTAAAATATCTCATGTTTTGGGTCCTTGAATTATTATTTTACGTCACTGTTCTAAGTGTTGTATCGACGTCTTGTATTCATTCAGTGCTGGCGGGTTATGGACACCCAATACCTACATGTTTACTTACATTTCAGACCTTTCAAGTAATGAGTTATTCAACTCATGATTTTATTGTTAAACTTAATTTGTTATGATCATGTTGAGCACTATCAGTTTACATGTCTATAATTACTTCAGAATCTATATGTACTGTTATTTTCAAAATACCATGACCTAAGCTTATCAGTTATCAGTGCATGCACCGGTTTGTATTTCAGTGTCTTTCAGTTGGGAGTAGGATTTAGCACCGAGTGAGAAGTGTGGGTTTAGTACATCCTATTTTCCTAGAAACTATGTGCCACCGTAGGTTTAGGGCCTCGCTAGAGAGTGTTTCTCCTTCGCCAATATGGGATCAGTTTAGTGATCACACCAGTTCAGGTTCTACTATGATGGCAAGGATTAAATAGTCCTCCTCAACATGGGTCAGGTGTTGGACTCCATGATAGCTCACATGGTTTATGTCGATTACATGATAGCTCCCACAATCTCAGTTCAATATTCAGAGTATTTCAGTTTAGGTTTGCATGACCAAGTATTCAGATATTAGTTATTCAATTATTTAGTTATTATATCATGTTAGTACATGCTTTACTTGGTCTTGCATTCTCAGTTTTACATGTTCATGTTTTCATGCTCAGTATCTATACATGACCCTTAGTTTAGTTTTACAACATGTTCAGCATTACATGAGATTTGCATATAGTATTTATGGTTTATCGCTTGCCATCTTACAAAATTGTTTTAAGCTCATAAACTTATAAATTTCATTATTACTTACCGTTTTCATGTATAACCATGCTTTAAATTCATATTTCAGTAAATAACTTATATCCTCAGTTTTAAAGAATGTTTTAAATGTTTCTATGATTTAGTGCATGTCTTCATATACTCAGTACATTCCGAAAGTACTGATCCACATTACGACTATGTGGATACATTATTTCATAATGTAGGTTGTAGCCCACACATCATGATCAGACAGTTTGCAACTTTCAGCCAGCAGATGATAAGTCCTCTTATTTCAAGGACTCCAGTCCATTGCAGTTTGTGTTGTATTTTGATTATTCATATGTATTGATTAGTGCTAGTTAGAGGCATATACCAGCTATCTATAGTCAGTACAGTAGAGGCTTCATAGATAGTCAGTCAGAGTCATTACATGTAATTTAAGTTTCTTTGTTTAGTTTTTTTATGTTGTAAACTTTATCAGTATTACATTTATTCAGACTTTCTCATGATCATGTTTCCATTTAGTAAATTTTGTTTTTATTTACATTATAAATTAGTTTCTCAAGATGTGTACCAGTACATGGGTTAGGTTAGGATCACTTGTGGTTCTAAGTACCATGTTACGACTAGGAGGCAACCTTGGGTCATGACAACCTTCCTATCAATTACCGATAACACCAACTTCTTACAAGGACACAAACAAAAATGGATTCCTGAGAACCTACATATCTCACGAATCAAATAAACTCCTAACAAGTTTCAATATACACACTCTCATGTGTCAACCTTCATTGAAAATTGTCTAAGTCTCAAAATAAAAAGAGTCCTAGCTAATTATAGGCCCAAACACCTTTATTAAAACTTGGGCCCCAAAGTGACCCTAAATGCAACTTGGACCCAAAGGTGACCCAAGAGCCAAAACAATGCAAATGGGTGCCTATACTCTCTCGAAGCCCAATCTATCATCCAAATACGGTGTTGGTCAACACTCTCTTGAACGACATCATTAAGTATAGCTTATCCCGTGCTCTAAGATATTATCCACACAGGTATTTTCTCCCCTAAAACGATCACGTCTTGGATCCATAGATGTGATATTTGATGTATCGGCCCCAAAGGAGTAGAGCCCATTGAGCTTGTATCATATCTATAAAGAGTACATAGACACTAAGCCTTTACAACTTGAAAATCATGACTTAAAGGGTATGGGATATACACAGGAGTTAACATAATCTGTAAGGCTTGCTCTTCTTTCTATAGGGATTGATTATGGACTAGTAGAGGAAGTGTTAACACAGTAAAGCTGGAGTAGAGTAACATCTCAACTACCATGGATAGAAAATATGCAAGTAAGATAAGTGTAACGACCCGAAATAGCCTCCGGGGACGTCACACAGTGCCTAGGGTCTCAAGTGATCCCAAGCTAACCCTTCTATTGGTACAACTCATAAGCAATAGAATAAAATGCATAAATATGAAAGAATAAGGTGGAAGAGAACTCTAATACGAATTCACTCAATACAAATTTGAAGTCACAAGGTTACAACTCTGCTTTTATAATAAAACTGAGACTCAATACATCAACTCCTACCGACTATCTATGAAGCCTCTACTAGTACTGACCATGGGTAGCTGGGTTATGACTCCCAACTACCCCAACTCAATACGATTGAATAAGGAAAATACAACACTTTTGTAATATATCACTGACTTGTGGCCCTAATTCAAAAGGACCCATCACCTGATGACTGGAAGCTGTGAACTAATTAGACGTAGTACATGCACTACAATCTTGTACCTACATTATGAGACAATGTATCACATAGGCGTATATGTGAATCAGTACTTTGAGGATGTATTGAGTATGTAGGGGTGAATGCATATGTATAAAATAGTGTCAATCTTCTTCAATCAAGTCATGCATGCAATATGGGATGACTCACATGGCTTGAACAAGTATAAATGTAAAGCTCATAAATAATGTAGAATGAAGCATGTAACACAATCTCGTGAGTCATCATTATTTAACATCAAAATCGAAAACCTTCTCTTACTCTCAATGCCCAAAGGCTAAGGGATTTCAAACCATACTTTCAAGTCATGCATATGTCTCAAGAGAGTAAAAGTTCTTCAATGCTCAACACTTCACAATCATTTAGAAACTCATATACTTAGAATTCAAAATCATAAAACTTGAAAACATACTTAAAGGCATTTCATTCACTTTAGAAAATATCTCATCTCAAATCAATACCTTGATTAGGTAATATCTTTGCAATTCAACCATTTAGGAAAATAGCTTCTAGGGAAGGAAAATAAGCATTGAATTTCGAAGTTTGAAAGGCGAGGGAGGTTCTCGTAACCGACATAAACCATGCAAGCTACATGAAGTCCAATATTTTGTCCTCCTAAGAAGAGACCCCACGTTGGGGAGGAGCGTCATACTCTTGCCAAGGAGCATAACCTAGGTCTAATGATCACTAAACTAAAATCGGCCTTGGGCCCACATAATCAAATAGGCCTCAGACCCACTCATAATCATAGTATAATTAGCCTCAGGCTCACATCCTACAGTGGCACGTAGTTTTTGGGGTAAGAAACCATAGTAGCTTACCCGCTCGGTGCTAAATATTACTCCCTTTAGATTACCTGGGCTCATCTCATAAAAATCCACTTTTAGAATAATCTCATGGTTCACCACAAACCCATTAATCAAATCAATAATCTCGTATAGTAAAGTGGATTTCAAAGCTTTCGGACCATTAGGTCAATTCAATTTTCAACCATCTCAAAATACTCAAATCATGGGTGCTTATAGCACGAGAGTTCATAATTTCATAAGTCTCGAATAGGGCTTACTAACCTATAGTTCAATTTCAAGTTAAAGCATATCAAAAGCATAATATATAGCATATAGATTCATAAATCATGTGAAAATCTGAAAATTTCAGCAATTCATCTCAAAATCTCAATGTAGTCATATGCTTCAATATCTCAACATTTCAAATATAAACTTCTCAAGAAGTAAATTCATGGGGTTTATCCAGCTGTAAAAACTCAAGAAAACATGTAGAAATCATGTCATTTAACTCTCAATTCATGAGAAATATCAACATAATGCATTCAATAAATATGGGTGAAAATACCAATTCACACTCATGTAAAAACCCCATAATTTAAGCAAAATCATGATGTAAATAAACATTTTGGGCACAAGGGAGAAAGGGTTACCCTTGTTCAAAACTTCACATACCTTGAATTTGAAGCTTTAGAAGAACTCTCACTTTTGGAACTCTACTCTTGCTCTAGAATGAGGGTTCTTGAGACCCGTCACTTGGGAACCTAGAATCTTGACTCAATTTAGAAAATCTATGGTGGCTTCTTGAGATTCTTGGAAGAGGTTTTGGATGTTTAGGGTTCTTGATGAGAGAAAACTTGAGAAAACCCTTATAGGATGCTTGTAAATGGCTTTGATTTAGTGTTTCCACAATTTTATAGGCTTGGAAAAAGTCCAAAATGCCTTTTTAAAACATCTGTGCGAAACTGGAAAAATTAAACTGGAACCCGATTTCGAAGGCCTCCGCGATGCGCCACTAATCGCGTTAGCATTCTGGAAAATAACAATTGGAAAATTGATAGCCTCCGCGATGTGGAGCCATGCATTTTCCCACTGGTTGGGACTTGGGACTCCTCCGTAACGTGCCATTATCGGGAGTCCCATTGAAAATTGACAATTGCTAAATCAACCATCTCCGCGATGCGCCACTCACTCAAATGATCCAATTTTACGACTCAGGCTTAAATTAGCCATAACTTCTTATCCGAGTGTCGGATTTGGGAAAATCTTATATCGATGGAAAGCTTATCAAATTTCCCACATGATTAAAAATTGAAATTAGGGAAATTCTACATGGTTAACAAATTACTCACTTAGGAAGCAACTTCTCAATCTTTTAGGGCCGGAATCACGCCTCACTCGACATGCCCTACGACTTAAACTACGAGGGAACTTTGCGGGGCTTTACAATATCTCCCCCTTGGGAACATTCGTCCTCGAATATCGCTAGTTAGGCTCGAAATGCAGAAAAAATTGAGTACACATAGCTGAAACAATTACTAAACGGTTCAAGGTCTTCCTAAATTCATGACCACTCCGGATATCGCAATAACTAATACAAAGATAGATGCATAGCTGAAATACTTGTCAAATTGAATCTATACCTTTTTAAACCCGGCACACTTGAAGAATGCCTATATTTACGATAGGAATAACTTTGTAACTGAATCTCAGATTAGAGAGGAGCTGAATGAAAGAAGGGTTTTACCTTCATCTGAATCTGGGCTAACTTGCCTTAGTCTTATAACGAAGAGTTAACTCATGTTGAATTCAGAGCATGCGATCATTGCCTGACTAAATCTGGGATTAAACCTCCCTAATGGATGATCCCTGAACCTACTATTAATGATAAGAAATGATTACGTCTGAGACCAGACCTATTTAGCAGGAAATCTGTGAATCTGACAAAGAAGATAATCAACTGAACCCGAAATGGAGGTCAAGCCTATCTAACTGGTGACCTCTGGAGCTAATAACAAGAATACTCAATTGAATCTGGGATTAAGATCAAGTCCATCTAGAGAGTGACCTTGGAATAATAATAAGAATACTTAACTGCATCTGAGATCAAACCTATCTGATGGGTTATCTCAGAATCTGATAACACTGATACTGAAGCTGATTAACTAAGTCTACTCGAATGAATAGCTGAATTTCCTTGGTCCCGTTTATTTGATGGAATAATACTGAACTCTGAATAGAGTACTCGAATACTACTGAGGTTTACACTGAACACGGGTATACTACTGGATCTGAGCAGGGTACAGAACCGAGGCTAGAGCGCTAACGATACTGAGCTTACTCAAGTTCTATAACTTCCTAAGAGTCCTGAGTTCTATAACTCGCGAAGTTCTGAGAATCATGGCTAGACTGATATCATCGGAAAAACTGACACGGGCTCTAGACATCAGCTAAATTGTCGGGTACATATACCCCCAGGACTCAATAACATAAAAGTAAAACATAACCATTCTTGACTAGTCATGACCACGGTCATTCATTCATCATCACAGTCACTAAAGCATCACTTCATGTATTTAGGAATCATAGACATGTGATAATATAGGGATATATGCTCTCGGCTCACATTCCGTTGAAAAATGTCTTGCGTCAAGCACTTAGCACGTATTTGGGTCTTGGCATGTATCAGAGAACACATAATTGGGGAAACTTCATATTATCACATCACAGCTCATCCATCAAACACTTAGCATGTATCAAAGAGCACCTAATTGGGGGATTTCATACTACCTTTTCACCATTTATTCACTAAGGCTTTCCAACAACCACTTGGTATGCATGAACTTGCACACAATTGGGGTTTTCTAGTCAACATGCCATAATGGCTCTAATTCTTTCACATAAGCATTTCATCAAATATATATATAGGGAGCATGCCTTGCTTATTCAACAATTTCTTCACTCAATTGTCATGAAAATATCATCTAACAAGCAACGTGAAGAGGGTTTACCATGGACATCACATGAATATCACATACTAGGGTCAAAGTTTGATAAACTTGTAAACAAACACGAGTCATGTCTCAATCATAGCATGAACATCAATTTCAACTCACATGAATCATGGAAATTCATAAACATAAAAAATCTTTGAACTTCAGAAAAGGGTTCTAGAGTTTCTTGGATAAGAGGGACCCATGAATCAAAAATCTACATGCGACTATCTTCCCCAGCATGATACGTCTACTCTCTCCTATCGGCACAACTGTCTATTATTTCCATCGCGACCTAAGGAAGAGGTCGCTGAAAAGTTAGAACATGTGGACCTGAAGAATGAAGGGACATTGTACTTAACTTGGCACTTAACTGAGGCTTGAGGCCTTTAACATCATGAACTTATCAAAGCATTCTAACCCAAGGACATGCATGATATAAATCTGGACTTCGTGAATTACAAAAAGCATTGCTCGAGTACTTAAGTTATGAGTTGTATGACCTGAATTTGGAGTTCAAAACTCATGGGATGTTATCCCGACTGCCAAATGCACCAGAACTCCCCATTTTATGAACTAGGAGAGTACATAACTCTCTATCATATGTATGAACATAAATTAGGATCATGGATCAGAAATGTAAAACATGAGCAGGTATTAGGACAACTTAAAGTACTGAAATGAGTTTGGGTCAAGCATCAATCTTTCTCAAAGCTATTCTACCACTCACTGGTACGTCTACTAAAATCTTAAGGTCTGACCCTGTCACCGACTCTATCATCTTCACCTTAAACTTAAGACATCACTCTAAGGTGGTGAACCACCATATAAACTCTGGTCTGACTCTCATCACCGTACTCTAGAGTCGGGGATATAACAATCCACATAAACAAAAGAACTTGGCTCAAATGACTACACTTCAAAGCGTAACACATCAAAACAACAACCACAACAACAACAACAGACCCAATATATTCCCACATAAGTGGAGTCTGGGGAGGGTAGATTGTACACAGTCCATACCACAAACTTTAAAGAAGTAGAAAGGTAGTTTTTGATAGACCTCCAGCTCAAGATAGAAAGGTAGTACACAAAGGCTTCAAAAACAGAGGACACCATACAACAACATAGGTACGACATCCACAATGAATTGAACATTATCAAACCGAGGACATCAAAGCCCACCTAATTACTAACTACGACTCATCCACACCCTTAGCCCTCTATCCTAATGCTTTTTCTCCAAATCTTCCTATCTAGGGTCATGTCCTCAGTCAGCTACAATTGCCCTATGTCACGCTCTATCACATCACTTCCCAAAGTGTAATGCTAACTCATAAAACTACCTCCTGAGATACACATCATCCGTCTATAGCCCCAATAGTCATCATTTACTACTTAACGCTTAGAATGGGCACCTCTAAATCTCTGATGGACCACACCACTCCTACCATAGCCTATCATTACATCGCCTATAACTTATGTTTCTAGACCATAAGAATCAAATCACGCACAATACCTTCATTCATAACTCCTTAACTTAGCTATCACAAACATCATTCACTATCTCCCTAATCCAACCTAAAAACTCAGTGCCACTACTAACCAGATAACATGCAATAATCCTCGAGGAGCAATGTAACCTCAAGGAACCTTGGGCGCACTTCCACATCATACATACAACATCGAACTTTATTACGAACCAAGCAAACTTAGGCCCTTGTACACACTGTTCAACCCTATTAGATCACTTCACTATAACTAGTACCATCAAACAATAAGTCGTCTCCTTCACTTTCATGACCACCAATTATTCAAACTTAGTGTCTAGCGCTAATCTCACTCAGACGTTATGAAATAAAACATCAACAATACTCAAAAACCGCATGCCCACTCAAACTTCAAAACCAACAATAATCGATCGCAATCACATGGCCAATCTTATTTCCAATTCATCAACACATCCTTCTTTTACACATTATTACTATCCACCTATTTATACACCCCTAACTTAGTTCATAGCCCTATAAGTTTCAACCAAACCCCATCTTACAATTCTCAAGGATGCTCAAATTACAACACCCATCCACCAAGTACTTTCATCAATAAATCATACTTTTCATCGCCACAATCAACATCAACAACTCTTTTCATACTCCAAGCAGCAATATTTCCCAAACAACCAAGGACATAGAACTTCATTGCTAGCCTAAACATGCAATAAAATTCAGCTATACATATAAAAATATAAATTCAACAATTGGCCCTGACCACTTTTCTTGTCACAACCACTCTAAAGCCCCTAGTTTCCACTAACACAAGAACAACAGGACGCACAACAAGTTGCTAGTGGATTGAAATAGGCCTCACACTGCTCTGCTAGACTTTGGTTTTGTGTTTTCTAAGAGATCTTCATTGCTCTTTTAACTCCTTAAGATCTGTAGGTGCCATACGGTATGGCGAAATAGAAATAGGCCGAATATCGAGAAAAAGGTCATTCCTTAATTCTATCTCTCTATTGGAAGGTACCCCCGGGAGATCATCCGAAAAAATATCTGGAAACTCATTAACAATTTTGACTGACTGAATGGTTGGAGCCTCAGACATAGTGTATTTGACTCTAACTAGGTCATAGATACAACCCTTGGATATTAGCTTTCTAGCTTTAATATAGGAGATAAGATGACTCTGGGGAGATACCGAACTCCCTGACCACTCCAAAGCTGGTTCATCAGGAAACTGAAACTTGACCACATGGGTACGACAATCTATAGATGCATAACAAGAATGAAGTCAATCCATACCCAGAATAAGGTAAAATCCACCATGTCTAACTCTATTAAATCCAAAAGTATGACCCTATGAAGAAAAGTAACAAAAGAATCTCTATACACTTATTTAGCAACAACTGACTCCCCTACTGGTGTAGAAATTAGGAAGGGCTCAGAAATCTTTTTGGGGTTCATTTTAAAATTCACAGATACAAGTGGGGCCACATAAGAGAGACTTGACCCGGGGTTCAACAATACATAGACATCAAAATAAAAGACATGAAGCATACCGGTAACAACATCAGGAGAGGCCTCCTGTTCCTAACGAGATGGTAAGGCATAGAATCTGTTCTGGCGCTGGCCGCCAGTGGTGCTGGATGAAGTGCCCTGAGTAAGGGCGGGATGGGTACAAGAGCTAGTGCACTAGTAGCCTATGCTTGAGGTCGGGCATCTCTGTTCTCCTGTCTAGCATGAGGACAATCTCTAAGTCTATGGCCCTGCTTGCCATAACCAACACAATCCCTCAGATCTATAAAACACTCACCGAGATGATCCCTACCACATTTAGCACAAGAAGGATAACGGGGCATGTTACCAACACTGTTCTGCGACCTAGACATAAACGACATGCCCCCTTGCTCCTGCCTACCTCTAGGCATGAGAGCACTAGCTGATGAAGGTGTTGGCATAGATGGAATGTCTCAAAAACTAAGGGTGGTTCCCTCAATGAAACCTAGGTTGGTTATACTCATGCTGCTTAAATCTAGCCCTCTTGTTACCCCTCACTCGATCTCTCTCCCTAATCTTATCCGCCTTTATCTGTTGAGCATGCGTCATCAACCTAGCTAGATCCATGTCCCTATACAGTATAGTAGTCCTACACTCTTTTAGCATCAAATCAGAAACACCTATCATAAACTTGCTCATACTAGCTTGGGTGTCAGAAATCAAATCAGGATCATACTTGGCCAACTAGTTGAACTTCAATTAGTACTCCTTAACAGTCATGGAGCCCTGCCTCAAGTTCATAAAATCCTTAATCTTCGCTTCCCTCATCTCAAGCTAAAAGAACTTGTCGAAGAATGCATCTTGGAATACCTGCCAAGTCGTAGGAGCGGTATTCTCGCCTCTACCCTTCCTCCACGATAAAACCCAGTCATAAGCAATGTCCTTCAGCCTGTAGGATGCCAAATCAACACTTTATTCCTTAGAAATATGCATAAGCTGTGTGATATTTCTCACCTTCTCAAGGTACAACTGTGGGTCCCCATCTGCCTTAGACCCATAAAACTCTGGCGGATTCATCTGCATGAAATCATGGATTCTAGCCATGGCTGCATCACCTCCCTACTGATTAGCAACTATGGCCTGGTTATTGGCCTAAACATTAATGGTGATTTCTTGGGCTAATGCCTAAAAGGCCGCTCGAAACTTAGCATGTGACACCGTCTCATTCAAAGATTTAATAGGTGGGGGTTGCTCATCATTGTTTCTGCGGACATTCGCTCTTTGGATAGGCATTTTCTAAAAATAAAATAGTACAAATTATTAGATGAGTGGGAGAACTATAGGCATGATAGAATCTGAAAGAAGAAATAACTTTTTCCTAAAATATCTTGTAGCCTCTTGCTCATAGATGTGGCACGCTACACACCGATTATCAAGACTCTACTCAACGCGGCATATCAGACTCCCTAGGACTCCTTAGAAACCTTAGGCTCTGATACCAATTTTGTAACGACTCAAAATCGCCTCTCGAGATGTCACAAGGTTTTTAAGGCTACAAGTAGCCCCAAGCTAACCCTTTGAGCCTGTTTCTACTAATAACATTTATTTCAAGATGAAATAATTCAAACACCAGCATAGTCATATCATATAAAAGGAAATACAGAGAAAATGCTCGGTCCAAACGACTAAGCAATACCAAAAAACCTCGACACAACCACAATCTGATAACTAGTATGATAAAGCCTCTACTAATCCATGAACTAGAGAGCCATTAGGACAGGTTCCCAACTGGCTCGAAATGAACTAAAAGTAATAACATAGTCTCTTAAATATTGAAATGTCTGATGATAGGTCCTCGAATCATGAGGATTCACCCTGTAGAAATGTAGATAGAGGTACTCGAAAGTCACTAACGAGGCTGGTACTGAGCACCTGAACCTATATTATAAGACAATGTAGCACATAGGCATATATATGGATCATCACTTGGGAATATACTGAGTATGTGGAGGTACATTCAATAATATAAAACAACATCAATACTCTTTAATCAAATCACGCATGTAATAAGTAATAACTCACATGGCTTGAATAAGTATAAAAGGCGAAGCTCATGAATCATGTAAAATGGAACATGTAACATAATCTCGTGAGTCATTATACTTTCAGCTTTGAAATTTGTACTCTTCTCTTATTCTCATTACTCAAGGCTAAAGGAAACTTTAAGCAATACTTTCAACTCATGAATGTCTCATGGAGAGTAAAAATTCTTCAATTCTCAAGAACTCATAACTCTTTTGAACTCAAATACTTGGAATTCGAAATCATATAACTTTGGAAAATACTTGAAGGCATTCAATTCACGTTAGAAAAATATCTCATTTCAAGCTTTAGGGAAAAATACTCATATCAAGGGAAAGTATTTTAGTTTTGAAGGAAAATATCTTATCTCAATGGAAAATACTTTAGTATAGGGACTTTCTCTTAACTGACATAAACCATGCGAGCTACATAGAGTCCAACATTTTGTCCTCCTTAGGAAGAGACCACATGTTGGGGAGAGGCGTCATACTCTTGCCAGGGAGTATAACCTCGGTCCAGCGATCACTAAACAAACTCGGCATTGGGCCCAATATCAACTCGGCCTTAGGCACAATGATAATCATAAACTTGGCCTCAGGCCCAACCTATGGTGGCACATATTTTTGGGGTAAGAAATCGTAGTAACTTACCCGCTCGGTGATAAATACTTCTCCCTTTAGTTTATCTCACTCATCTCATGAAAATCCACTTTATAATAATCTCATGGTTCAATAAGAACCCAATAATCAATTCTGTAATCTCATATAGTAGAGTGGATTTCAAAACTCAATGGCCATTAGGTCAAAACATTTCTCAACAATCTCAGAATACCGAAATCATGGGTGCTTATAGCATAAGAGTTCATAAAATTGCTAATATTAAGTAGGGCTCAATAACCCATAATTCATTCTCAAGTTAAAACTCATCAAAAGCATAATAGATAGCATATATATTCATAACTCATGTAGAAATATGGAAATTTCAGCAATTTGTCTTAAAATCTCAACATACTCATATACTTTAATATCTCAAACATTTTAACTATTAACTTCTCAAGGATTAAAATCATGGAGTATAGACCCAGCGGCAATTTATTAAGAAAACATGTGAAAATCATGCCATTAGACTCTCAATTCATGGGAAACATCAAATATTGCAATAAATAATAATGGGTGAAAAATCCTAATTCAAATTCATGTAAAATCTCATAGATTGCAGAAAAACATAGTTTAAATAAGCCTTTGGGCACAAGGATGAAATGATTACCCTTGTTCAAAACCCCACATACCTTAGATTAAGAAATTACATGAACAAGCTTGCTCTAAACTCTTCTTCTTACTCTTGAGAGAAGGTTCTTACAACCCTTGAACTTGGGAAACTCAAATCTCAACTTAATTTGTTGAATCTATGGTGAGTTCTTGAATTTCTTGGAAAAGGGTTTTAGATTTGCTCTTGAGGGAGAGACCCTAACCTTTGGATGTTTTGGAAGATAATGAAGCTATCAAGTTCATTTGGAATATATCTGAGGGTTAAAAGAGAAAAGACCCAAAAGCTCCTTGTGAAAATGAGTTAAAAACACTGAACCGGGGCTGCGACGGTTGGAGCGACTGTCCATCGCAAGTTAGACGGTCTGTCGGGTCGTCCATCGTTCGTTGGCCAGAAATGGAACACGCTGCCTTGATGCAACGGTCCATCGCGATGGTCCATCGTAAGTCTGATGGTTCGTCGGATCATTCATCGCACGATGGTCAGGGTGAGGCCATACTGACTCAGCACGACGATCACAGCGATGGTCCGTAGCCAACCCGATGGTCCGTTGTCTTAACTGTTACACTTGATCTAGAAAAGGGAGTTAATTCCTTGGTTGCAATGGTCTGTCACAGAATTGACGGTCCATCGATCGTCCATCGCACCTGGGCGGTTCTGACAACTCTCGGTAAAATGGCCATAACTTCTCACCCCGATACCATATTTGGATAAAATTGGTATCGTTGGAAAGCTAATTCAATTCTCTACATGACAAAAAAGTCAAATTTAAGAAAATTCTATATGGTCTAAATACAATCACTTGGAAAGTCTCTTCTCAATTTTTTAGAGTCGAAATTACACTTTACTTGACACGCTCTAAGGCCTAAACTATAAGGGAACACTGTGGGGTCTTATAGTTTGCTCAGGACTACTTGTAGTTTGGATCACCATATGGTATTCTGGGAATCAAATTTTAAGGTGTTACAAACTTGGTATCAGAGCCTAAGATTTTGAGTTTTAGGGACTCAGACAAGCCACGTTACGTAGAGTCTTGACCATCAGTGTGAAGTATGCCACATCTATGAGTAAGAGGCTATGAAGCATTTTAGGAAATCATCTCTTCTTTCATGATCTATCATGCATTCAGTATCTTTATATGCTTCTAACTCATGCTTTCACGTGATAGAAAATGCCTCGTCATCGAGCTAAAGCATGCAGAAATGATAACCAACCACCTCAGCCTACAAATCCTTTGAATGAGAATGTGTTACATGCAGAGTTTTGGGCTACCTTTCAGGCGCTAACCAAAGTTGTGACAACTAATATTCAGGTAAACCGTTACCTGCAGTCCTACCTGAGTAAGATAGCGACCTAACCACATCAAGAATTTGAGATTTTATAAGAACGAACTCGCCAGAATTCTTTGGGTCAAAAGAAAGTGAGGACCCACAGCTTTATCTAGATGAGATAAATAAGATCACCCAAATTATACATATTTCTGAAGTGGAGAGTGTAGAATTGGCATCCTATAGGCTGAAGGATATTGTATGTGATTGGGTAGTGGTATGGACGAAAAGTAGAGGGGAGAATACAGATCCCATGACTTGGCAGATGTTTTAGTATGTGTTCTTAGATAAGTTCTTCCTATGTGAAATGAGGAAGGCTAAGATAGAAGAGTTCATGAACCTGAGGTAGGGTGCAACGACTGTGAAGGAGTATTGCCTCAAGTTCAACAAGTTTTCTAAATATGCCCATGATCAGATGGTTGATCGTAGGTCAAGCATGAGTAAGTTTGTGACCGGTGTGTCTGGGTTGGTAGTTAATGAGTGTAGGACTTCTATGCTTATTAGAGACATAGATCTTACTAGGTTGATGATGCATGCTCAGTAGATTAAGGCAGAGAAATTGAAGGAAAGAGAGAGGGTAAATAAGAAGGTTAGAACAGGGCAGTTTGATTATGGTCAGAATAGGTTTGGAGGAGGAACTAGTTTGCAGTTTCAGAATCGATCATCTATGCCCACACTTTCTTCATCCAGTGCTCCTACACCCAGAAACAGGCAAGAAAAGTGGGGTAAGTCTTCCATGTCGAGATCTCAGAATAGTATGAGTGGTAGGCCCAATTATCCTTAGTGTGCCAGGTATGGAAAAAATCATCCTGGTGAGTGTTTATCTGGACAAAAGTATTGTTTTGGTTGTGGTAAGCTGGGTTATGGTATTAGAGATTGTCCGCACACTAAGAAAGGAAATAGATATGTTTATCCTGAGACTCAGGCTAATAGTGCACCAGCTCCTCTAGATCGCCCAGCCCCTCCCTAGGATGCAACATCCAGTACTGGTGGCGGTTAATTCTAAAATTAGTTCTATGCTTTACTATCCTGCCAGGAGCAAAAAGATTCACCAGATGTTGTTATTGGTATTCTTCGTGTCTTTCATCTTGATGTTTGTGTGTTCTTAGACCTTGGGATGAGTTTCTCTTATGTGACCCCATTAGTTGCTATAAATTTTGAGATAAGTTCTGAAAATATCCCTGAGCCCTTTTTGGTTTCTACCCCAGTAGGTGAGTCTGTTATTGCTAAACAGATCTGCAAAAAGTGTCCTATGACTGCCCTTCATAAGGTCATGTTATCAAACCTAATAGAGTTAGATATGGTTGATTTTGATCTTATCCTTGGTATGGATTGGCTTCATTCCTATTATGCATCTATAGATTGTCGCACCCATGTGGTAAAGTTTTAGTTCCCAAATGAGCCAGTCTTTGAGTGGTTAGGTTATTTTTTGTCTCCCAAGAGTCATTTCATATCTTATCTTAATGCCAGAAAGTTGATATCCACAGGTTGTATTTACCATCTAGTTCGATTCAAAGACACAAAGTCTGAGATTTCAAAAATTCAGTTAGTCAGTGTAGTTAATGAGTTTCCTAATGTTTTTACAGAAGATCGCCTAAGTGTACCTCCAGATAGGGAAATAAAATTTAGTATTGACCTTCTCCCAGATACTCAGCCTATTTATATCCCTTTTTATTGTATGGATCCCACCAAGCTTTAGGAATTCAAAGAGAAACTCAAAGATCTTTTAGATAAAGGTTTTATATGGCTCAGTGTTTCTCGATAGGCCACTCTCGTCCTATTCGTGTGAAAGAAAGATAGTTTTTTGCAAATGTTCATTGACTATCATCAGCTGAATAAGGTCACAGTCAAGAACAAATACCCTCTTCCTAGAATTGATGACTTTTTTAATCAATTACAAGGTGCAAGTTATATCTCAAAGATAGACCTTAGATCCGGCTATCATCAACTTAAGGTAAGGGAATGTGATATTCCAAAGACATCTTTTAGGACCTGTTATGATCATTTTGAGTTTCTAGTCATGTCTTTCGAGCAAACCAATGCCCCAGCAGCTTTCATGGACCTCATGAATCAAGTGTTCAAATAGTATCTCGACATGTTTGTCATAGTATTCATAGATGATATCCTTGTGTACTCCCGTAGTAAGGATGACTATGTAGACCATCTTAGAATTACCTTTCAAGCTCTTAGGGATCATTAATTATTTTTCAAATTCAGCAAGTATAAATTTTGTCTAAGATTAGTAGCCTTTCTCGGTCATATTGTTTCTGCCGATGGTATTAGAGCTGATCCCCAAAAGATAGAAGTCGTAATAAATTATCCTAGACCTATCTCTCTGTCAGACATTAAAAGTTTCTTGGGTCTAGCTGGTTATTACCACTATTTTGTTAAAGGTTTCTCATCTATTTCATCTCCTATGTCTAGATTGACCCAAAAGAAAGTTAAGTTTTAGTGGTCAGATTCCTGCAAAAAGAGTTTTCAGGAGTTTAAGACTCGACTCACTTCAGCTCAGTCTTAGTGTTACCTGATGGTATAGATGGTTTTGTTGTTTATTATGATTTCTCCAGAGTTGGTTTGGGTTATGTGTTGATGCAGAGAGGTAAGGTCATAGCCTATGCCTCTAGACAACTTAAGCCTCATGAAACGAATTACCCAACCCATGATCTTGAGTTAGCTGCGGTGGTGTTTGCTTTAAAAATCTAGAGACACTATCTGTGTGGTGTGCGTGTTGATATGTCCATAGATCATAAAAGTCTACAGTATGTATTTACTGAGAGGGGTTGAATTTGCATCAGAAAAAGTGGTTATAATTGTTGAAAAAATATGACATAAGTGTGTTGTATCATTCGGGCAAGGCCAATGTAGTGGCAGACGCCCTTAGTAGATTTTCTATGGGCTATGTTGCTCATATGGAGAATGCTAAGAAAGAGTTAGCTTAAGAAGTTCATCATTTGGCTAGATTGGGTATCAGGTTGGTTTACTCAGCAGAAGGAAATGTTTGGGTTCAAAGTAGTTTTGAATCTTCCCTAGTTTTGGAAGTAAAAGAGAAGCAAGATATGGATTCTAGTTTGGTCAAACTGAAGAAGCCAGTTAAAGACAAAAAGGTAGAGGCTATCTCTCAAGGGAGAGATGGCATGTTGAGATATCAGGGTAGATTGTGTGGGCCTTGTGCTGATGATTTGAGATAGTGAATCATGGCAGAAGCATATGGTGAGCGTTATTCCATTCATCCAGGTTCTACTAGGATACACCACGATTTATGAGAAATCTATTGGTGGTGTGGTATGAAGAAAGATATAGCGGAGTTCGTAGCTAAGTGTGCAATTTATCAATAGGTTAAGGTAGAGATCCAAAGACCTGATGGTATATTTCAAGAGTTTGGTATTCCCATTCGCGTTGTCGTCATGATTCAATTTGGGTTATCATAGACAGATTGACTAAGTTAGCACATTTCTTGCCAGTTCACACATCTTCTACAGCTTAGGATTATGCTAAGTTGTATATCCGAGAGTTAGTCAGATGACTTGAAGTTCCCTTGTCTATCATTTCAGATAGGGGTACTTAATTTACGTCCCAGTTTTAGAGAGCATTTCAGAAGGGTCTTGGTACCCAAGTTCATCTTTGTTTAGCTTTTCACCCTCAAACAGATGGTCAAGCAGAGAGGACCATCCAAATTCTAGAAGATATTTGAGAGCATGTGCTCTTGATTTTAAAGGTCGTTGGGATAAGCATTTGTCGTTGATTGAGTTTGCTTATAATAACAGTTACCATTCTAGCATTCAGATTGCCCTGTTTGAGTCTTTTTATGGGAGGATATATAGGTCGCCCATAGGTTTGTTTGAAGTGGGTGAGGCCATTTTGCTTGGCCCCGATACAGTGTTTGAAGCTAAGGAAAAAGTTAAGTTGATTAGAGAAAAATTAAAAACAACCTAGAGTCTTCAGAAATCCTATGTGGATGTGAGAAGGGACCTCGATTTTGAGATTGGTGATTTAATGTATCTGAAGATTTCACCCATAAAAGGGGTGAAGAGATTTGGCAAAAGGGGGAAGCTTAGTCCCCAATATGTTGGCCCTTTCAGAATTATGAGTTATGTTAGGAAAGTAGCTTATGAGCTTGATTTGCCTGTAGACTTGTCAGCCGTTCATCCTATATTCCACGTCTCTATGCTTAAGAAGTGCATTGGTAACTCTACCGTAGTAATTCTTTTAGAAAGCTCAGATATTCAGAACAGTCTTTTATACGAAGAGATTCCAGTTGAGATTTTAGATCATTAGATCCGTAGATTGAGGAACAAAGAAGTTTCCTTGGTTAAAGTTCTTTGGCGGAACCAGCTTATTGAGGGCGCTACTTGGGAAGCAGAAGTAGATATGTTAGCCAAGTACCCTCACCTTTTCTCCGCAAACTCAAATTTAGCTGAAGGTAATTCTCTTCCTTGATTCAGTTATTTTTTGATCATATGTTCAGATATATCGTTGTTCTCATGTAAGTTCATGCACTCACAGAATTACTCAAAAGCTCAAAATAATTTAGACTCAGTTGTTCAATCTATTTCAGTTGTGCATGATAGCTTATAACCTTAGATTCCTCAGCACTCTCCACTTATCTAGCTACATTCGAGGATGAATGTTCCCAAGGGGGAGATATTGTAATACCCCGTACATTTTCTAGCTAAAAATCTGTCCCTAGAATGTTAAGGGATAGCTTCCAAAATGAATAATAATTATTTTGTGTAGAATTTTCTAGATTTAGAACTCCCATTGTGTGGAAAATTTGATAAGCTTTCCAATAATAAAAGATTTGGCTAAATCCGATGCCCGAGTGAGAAGTTGGGGCTATTTTAAGCTTCAATCCTAAAATACCATGATTTGGGTCCTTAGCGCATCGCGGAGACGGTTTAAATGACAATTATCAAATTCCAATATGACTCTGCAATATTGGCACATCGCGGAGAGGTCAAAATTCCCATTCGTTAAGATCCAGTGGAAATTCGTGATTTCCCTTCGTTGCGGAGAAGCCTTTTTTCCCGTTTTTCCATTTTCAGTGGCTCACCACGATGGTGGCGCATCGCGGTGATGGCCCAAATGGCAATCTAGCAGAGCATTTCAATAGCTCTACATTGCGGTGTCTTTTCAGGTCCCAGTTGACAGTTTTCAGTAGGCCACCGCGATTATTGCGCATCACGCCGTAGGCCAAATTTGGGAATTTTCCCAGTTCCGAGTAAAAATTTAAAAGGGTCTCCTTGGTCTTTTCACCAGCCCTAAGTCATGAATAAAAGATGATTTAACCCATCCTAAGCATATTACATTCACTTTTCACCAAAATACTCTCAAAGAAAACCCGAGCTCATCAAACTTTCTTCCCAAGAAATCCAAATTCCTCCATTAATTCTCCAAGAAAATTCAAGATTTAGTATTCCCAATAAAAGAACTAGAAGAATTTATCTCCAAAGCATCAACAGGAATCCAAGATTCAAGTTTTTCATCAAAGATCATCAATTAAGGTATGTGGGGTTCTTCAACACGGAGAAACCTTTCATCCTTGTGCCCAAAATTTATTTTAATTACAAATTTACTGAATTTTATGTGATTTCCCATGAAATTGAAGTGAAGGTTTATACCCATCATTGTTATTTACAAGCTTATGATGTTTCCAATGATTTAGAAGTTGAATCACTTGATTATGTTCATATTTTCATACATAATGCAGAAATTTCCAGATTTTGAATTAATTTCTCAATGTTTACATTATCAAGCATGAGCAATTTGATGTTTTAACATGAGATTTATGCATGGGGTTTTATCCCAAGATTGAATAGTATTACTTCATGAAAGATGATGTTTTAAATATCTTATGAGTAGATTATTTCCACTTTTCAAAAAAAGCTTTGATCTTTTGATCATCGATTTTGCTAGGGAATTTACTTGACATAATTTAGATCAGTTGTATTTACAGATTTACTCAAATAAAAGCATTTTTGATTTCATAATGAACCATTATACTAGTTTAAAGAAAGAATACATATTTTAAGACTAAGTGTAATGGCTCACAAGATTTATATTTTGTACTTTACTATTCATGATTTATGATCTTCAGATTTCAGATTACTCATGCCTATGTGAGTCATTTACATTTAGCATGCATGATTTTATAAATTTTTATGATATTGCTTACTTATTGCATTTACCCTTATATACTCAGTACATCATCAAATTACTGATCCACATATATGTCTATGTGCTACATTATCTCATAATGTAGGTTCAGGTGCTCAGTCTCAGCAGCATGAGTGATTTTTGAGCATCTCATCTAAATCCCTGTAATTGGTGAGTCCTCATAGTTCGGGGACTTAGATATTCATAGTTTCAATTACTAGTAGATGCTTTATTATTCATTTCAGACAGTTTGAGTCAGATAGGGTCTATCCCAATGACTCTCTAGATTAAGTCAATAGAGGCTTGTCGGACTACTAGATTCAGTTTTAGATTTCAGTTACAGAATTTATATTTTAAGTATTTTCTTATTTAGATAGTTTTCCGTACTTGTTATGATTTTTCATTTATAGTTTCCCTATTTTGAGACTCTGATTTAGAAAAAGGTAGCTAGGTCTACTTGTGATTTGGAGCACCGTGTGGCATTTCAGGAATCAAATTTTGGGGTATTACAAACTTGGTATCAGAGCCTAAGGTTTAGAGAGTCCTAGGGAGTCGGACAAACCACGTTATGCAGAGTCTTGATCATCGGTGTGAAGCGCTCCACATCTATGAGCAAGAGGCAATGGAGCATTTTAGGAAATTATCTCTTCTTTCATGATCTATTGTGCAGTCAGTCTCTCTATCTGCTTCTAACTCATGCTTTTATGTGACAGAAAATGCCTCCTCATTGAGATAACATATGCAGAAATGATAACCACCCACCTCAGCCCACAGATCCTTTGAATGAGAGTGTGTCATATGTAGAGTTTTGGGCTACCTTTTAGGCACAAGCCAAAGCTATGATAGCTAATGTTTAGGGAAACCGTTAGGATGCAGTCCCACCTCAGCAAGATGGGGACCTAGCCACAGCTAGAATTTAAGATTTAATGAGAATAAACCCACCGAAATTCTTTGGGTCAAAAGCAGGTGAGGACCCACATCTTTTTCTAAATTAGGTAAATAAAATCACAAAAATTATGCATATTTCTGAAGAGGAGAGTGTAGAACTTGCATCCTATAGGCTGAAGGATATTGTATATAATTGGGTAGTGATGTGGAAAAAAAGTACAGGGGAGAATATAGCTCCCATGACTTAGCAGATGTTTCAGTATACATTCTTAGAAAAGTTCTTCCCACATGAGATAAGGAAAGCTAAGATAGAAGAGTTCATGAACCTTAGGCAGGGCGAAATGATAGTGAAGGAGTATTGCCTTAAGTTCAACCGGTTGTCTAAGTATGCCCCTAATCAGATGGCTGACCCTAGGTCAAGTATGAGTAAGTTTGTGACCGGTATGTCTGAGTTGGTAGTTAAGGAGTGTAGGACTGCTATGCTCATTAGAGAAATAGATCTTGCTAGGTTGATGATGTATGCTTAGCAGATTGAGGTAGAGAATTTTAAGGAAAGAGAAAGGGTAAATAAAAAGTCTAGAATAGGGCAGTTTGATTATGGTCAAAATAGGTCTGGAGAAGGAAATCGTTCAAATTTTTAGAATCGGTCATCTATGCCCGTACTTTCTTTAGCCAGTGATCCTACACCCAAAAATAGGCAGGAACAGTGGGGTAAGTCTTCTATGTCCAGATCTTAAAATAGTATGAGTGGTAGGCCCAGCTATCCTTAGTGTGCTAGGTTAGGTAAGAATCATCCTGGTGAGTGTTTAGCTGGACAGAAGGGTTGTTTTCGTTGTGGTAAGTTGGGTTACAGTATTAGAGATTATCCCCATGCTAAGCAAGGAAATAGAGATGTTCGTCCTCAGACTCAGGCTAATAGTGCACCAGCTCCTCTAGGTCGCCCATCCCCTCCTCAGTGCGTATCATCCAGTACCAGTGGCGGTCAATGCCAAAATTGGTTTAATTCTTTACTATCCCGCCAGGAGAAGAAAGATTTGCCAGATGTTGTTACTGGTATTCTTTGTGTCTTTCATCTTGATTTTTACGTATTGTTAAACTCTTGGATGAGTTTCTTTTATGTGACCCCGTTAGTTGCTGTAAATTTTGAGATAAGTTCTGAAAAGATCTCTGAGCCCTTTTTGGTTTCTACCTCAGTAGGTGAGTCAATTGTTGCTATATAGATATACAAAAAGTGTCCTATAACTGTCCTTCATAAGGTCATGTTAGCAGACCTAATAGAGTTAGATATTGTTGATTTTGTTCTTATCCTTGGTATGGATTAGCTTCATTCCTGTTATGCATCTATAGATTGTCGCACCGGTGTGGTAAAGTTTCAGTTCCCAGATAAGCCAGTCTTTGAGTGGTAAGGTAATTCAGTGTCTCCCAAGTGTCATTTCATATCTTATCTTAAAGCCAGAAAGTTTATATCCAAAGGTTCTATTTACCATCTAGTTTGAGTCAAAGACATAAAGTCTGAGATTCCAACAATTCAGTTAGTCAGTGTAGTTAATGAGTTTCCTGATGTTTTTCCATAAGATCTCCCAGGGGTACCTCCTGATAGGGAAATAGAATTCGGTATTGACCTTCTCCTAGATACTCATCCTATTTTTATCCCTCCTTATCGTATGGCTCCTACTGATCTTAAGGAGTTGAAAGAGCCACTCAAAGATCTTTTAGATAATGATTTTATAAGGCCCAGTATTTCTCCATGGAGTGCTCCCATCCTATTCGTGCGAAAAAAAGATGGTTCTTTACGAATATGCATTGACTATCATCAGCTGAATAAGGTCACAGTCAAGAACAAATACCCCCTTCCTAGAATTGATGACTTTTTTGATAAATTACAAGGTGCAAGTTATTTCTCATAGATAGACCATAGATCCAGCTATCATCAACTTAAGGTAAGGGAATGTGATATTCCAAAGACAACTTTTAGGACCCGTTACGGTCATATTGAGTTTCTAGTCATGTTTTTCGGGCTAACCAATGCCCCAGCAACTTTCATGGACCTCATAAATCGAGTGTTCAAATAGTCTCTAGACATATTTTTCATAGTATTCATAGATGATATCCTTTTGTACTCCCGTAGTAAGGATGACCATGCAAACCATCTTAGAATTGTCTTGCAAACTCTTACAGATCATTAATTTTTGCCAAATTTAGCAAGTGTGAATTTTGGCTAAGATCGGTAGCCTTTATCGATCATATTATTTCCACTAATGGTATTAGATTTGATCCCTAAAAGACAGAAGCCATAAGAAATTGGCCTAGACCTATCTCTCCATCAGACATTAGAAGTTTCTTGGGTCTAGATGGTTATTACCATTGTTTTGTTAAAGGTTTCTCATATATTGCATCTCCTATGTCTATACTGACCCAAAAGAAAGTTAAGTTCCAATGGTCATATTCCTACGAGAAGAATTTTTAGGAGTTGAAGACTCAACTCACTTCAGCCCTAGTCTTAGCGTTACCCGATGGTACAGATGGTTTGGTTGTTTATTATGATGCCTCCAGAGTTGGTTTGGGTTGTGTGTTGATACAAAGAGGTAAGGTAATGGACTATGCCTCTAGACAGCTTAAGCCTCATGAAAAAATTACCTAACCCATAATCTTGAGTTAGCTATGGTGGTGTTTTCTTTGAAAATCTGGAGACGCTATTTGTATGGTGTGCATGTTGATGTGTCCACGGATCATAAAAGTCTGCAGTATGTGTTTACTCAGAGGGAGTCGAATCTATGTTAGAGAAGGTGATTAAAATTGTTGAAGGATTATGACATGATTGTGTTGTATCATCCAGGCAAGATAAATGTAGTGGCAGGCGCCCTTAGTAGATTATATATGGGCAGTGTTGCTCACGTGGAGAATGATAAGAAAGAGTTAGCTCGAGAAGTTCATCGTTTGGCTAGATTGGGTGTCAGGTTGGTTGACTCAGCTGAAGGGAATGTTTGGGTTCAGAGTAGTTCTGAATCTTCCCTAGTTTCGGAAGTGAAGGAGAAACAAGATATGGATTCTAGTTTAGTCCAACTGAAGGAGTCAGTTAAAGACCAAGAAGTAGAGGTTTTCTCCCAAGGGGGAGATGGGGTGTTGAGATATTAGGGTAGATTGTGTGTGCCTTGTGTTGATGATTTGAATAGAGAATCATGGCGGAAGCGCATGGTGCACGTTATTCCATTCATCCAGGTTCTACAAAGATGTACCATAATTTGTGAGAAATCTATTGGTGGAGTGGTATAAAGAAAGATATAGCGGAGTTTGTAACTAAGTGTCCAATTTGTGAACAGGTTAAAGTAGAGCACCAAAGACCCGATGGTATGTTGCAAGAGTTTGGTATACCCACTTGGAAGTGAGAAGAGGTGAATATGGATTTTGTGACTGGTTTACCCCATTCGCGTCATTATCATGATTCAATTTGGGTTATTATAGACAGAATGATTATGTCAGTGCATTTTTTATCAGTTCAAATGTCTTATACATCTAAGAATTATGCTAAGTTGTATATCTGAGTGTTAGTTAGACTACATGGAGTTCCCTTTTCTATCATTTCAGATAGTGGTACTCAGTTCACATCTCTATTATAGAGAGCATTTTGGAAGGGTCTTGGTGCCCAAGTTTATCTTAGTTCAATTTTTCACCCTCAGACAGATGGTCAAGCACAGAGGACCATCCAAACTTTAGAAGATATGTTGAGATCATGTGCTCTTGATTTTAAAGGTAGTTGGGATGAGCATTCGTCGTTGATTGAGTTCGCAAATATTAACAGTTACCATTCTAGCATTCAGATGGACCTGTTTGAGGATCTTTATGAGAGGAGATATAGGTCGCCCGTAGGTTGGTTTGAAGTGGGTGAGTCCACTTTGCTTTGCCCCGGTGCAGTGTTTGAAGCTATGGAAAAAGTTAAGTTGATTAGAGAAAGATTAAAAATATCCCAGAGTCATTAGAAATCCTATACGGATGTGAGAAAAATGGACCTCGAGTTTGAGGTTGGTGATTTATTGTATCTTAATATTTCACCCATGAAAGGGGTGAAGAGATTTGGCAAAAAGGGGAAGCTTAATCCCTGGTATGTTGGCCCTTTTAGAATTGTAAGTCGTGTTGGGAAAGTAGCTTATGAGCTTGATTTGCCCGTAACTTGTCAGCTGTTCATCCTGTATTCCACGTCTCTATGCATAAGAAGTGCATCGATGACTCAGCTATTGTAGTTCTTTGAGAATGCTCAGATATTTATAACAACCTTTCATACGAAGAGATACCAGTTGAGATTTAGATCATCAGATCCGTAGACTGAGGAACAAAGAAGTTCCCTTGGTCAAAGTTTTTTGCCGGAATCAATCTGTTGAGGGCGCTACTTGGGAAGCAGAATCAGATATACGAGCCAAGTACCCTCACCTTTTCTCCGCAAACTCAAATTTAGCTGAAGATAATACTCTTCCTTGATTCAGTTATTTTCTAATCAAATGTTCAGTTATATTGTTGTCCTCATGTAAGTTCATGCACTCACAGAATTACTCAAAAGCTTAGAATGATTTAGACTCGGTTGTTCAATTTATTTCAGTTGTGCATGATAGCTTATAACCTTACATTCCTCAGCACTCTCTGTTTATCTAGCCACATACGAGGACGAATGTTCCCACGGGGGAGATATTGTAATACTCTGTACCTTTTCTAGCTAAAAATTAATACCTATAATGTTAAGGACAGCTTCCAAAATGAAGAATAATTATTTCGTGCAGAATTTACCAGATTTAGACCTACCATAGTGTGGGAAACTTGATAAGCTTTCCAACGATAAAAGATTTGCCTAAATCCGAAGCCTAAGTGAGAAGTTAGGGCTATTTTAAGATTCAGTGGTAAAACACCGTGATTTGGGCCCTTAGCACATCACTGAGATGGTTTAAATGACAATTGTCAAATTTTAGTGAGACTCTGCGATATTGGCGTGTCGCAGAGAGGTCAAATTTCCCATTCGTCAAGATCCAGTGGAACTCCGTGATTTCCCCTAGTAACGAAGAAGCCCTTTTTCCTATTTGTCCATTTTCAGTGGCTCACCCCAATGGTGGCGCATCGCGGTAATGGACCAAATGTCAATTTAGCAGAGCATCGCAATATCTCTACATCGCCGTGTCTTTCCAGGTCCCAGTTAGCAATTTTCATTAGGCCACTGCAATTTTGGCACGTCGCACCGTAGGCCAAATTTGGGAATTTTTCCAGTTTTGAGTAAAACTTTAAAAGGGCCTCCTTGGCCTTTTCCTTATCCCTAAGTCATGAATAACATATTATTTAACCCATCCTAAGTATATTACATTCATTTTTCACCAAAATACTCCCAAAGAAAACCCTAGCTCATCAAACTTTCTTCCCAAGAAATCCAAATTCCTCCATTAATTCTCCAAGGAAATTCAAGATTTAGGATTCCCAATAAAAGAACTAGAAGAATTCATCTCTAAATCATCAACAGGAATCCAAGATTCAAGCTTTTCATCAAAGATCATTAATTAAGATATGTGGGGTTCTTCAACAAGGATAATCTTTTGATCCTTGTGCCCAAAATTTGTTTTAATTACAAATTTACTAAATTTTATATGATTTCCCATGAAATTGAAGTTAGGGTTGATACCCATCATTGTTATTTACAATTTTATGATGTTTTCAATGATTTAGAAGTTGAATCACATGATTATGTTCATATTTTCATACATAATGCAGAAATTTCCAGATTTTGAATTAATTTCTCAATGTTTACATTATCAAGCATGAGCAATTTGATGTTTTAAAATGAGATTTATGCATGGGGTATTATCCCAAGATTGAATAGTATTACTTCATGAAAGATGATGTTTTAAACATCTTATGAGTAGATTATTTTTAGTTTTCAGAAAAAGCTTTGATATTTTGATCATCGGTTTAGCTATGGAATCCACTTTAAAGAATTTAGATTAGTTGTATTTACAGATTTACTCAGATAGAACTACATTGCCAATCTAGGTACAGATTATCAGATTATTCCCATTTCTATATGGATGACGAACTTAGCTTGTGATCGATCACATAGAAAGTAGGTTATACTCCCTGGCAAGAGTGTGACTCTTCTCCCAAACATGAGGATTCCTCCTTAGGGGGACAAGAATGTTGGACTCCATGAATGGTCACATGGTTTATGTCGTTTAAGAGAACCTCCCTTCTAGTAAAAGTAAATAAATAGTTTTGAGTATTTGCCTACTAGTAAAGAAAAGCTTTAAAAGAATTCTCTTCAGATAAAGTATTTTTCCATGCAGAATGTGTTTTCAGATTTCACTTAGCCTATATTATTTGAGAGTAAGAATAGAATACAGATTTCAGAACTAAGTGTAACGGCTCATAAGATTAATGTTGTGTACTTTACTATTCATGATTTATGATCTTCAGATTACAGATTACTCATGCCCATGTGAGTCATTTACATTTAGCATGCATGATTTTATAAATTTTGATGATATTGCTTACTTATTTAATTCACCCCCATATACTCAGTACATCATTAAAGTACTAATCCACATATACATCTATGTGCTACATTGTCTTATAATGTAGGTTCAGGTGCTCAGTCTCAGCTGCGTGAGTGATTTTTGAGCATCTCATCTATATCACTACAGTTGGTGAGTCCTCATAGTTTAGGGACTTAGCTATTCATAGTTTCAGTTACTAGTAGATGCTTTATTATTCATTTCAGACAGTTTGAGTCAGCTGGGGTCTATCCCAGTGACTCTCTAGATTCAGTTAGTAGAGGCTTGTCGGATACTAGATTCAGTTTTAGATTTTAGTTACAGTATTCAAATTTTAAGTATTTTCTTATTTAGACTGTTTCCACACTTATTATGATTTTTCATTTATAGTTTCCCTATTTTGATACTCTGATTTAGAAAAGGGCAGCCAGGGTTAGCTTAGGACTACTTGTAGTTCGGAGCACTATGTGGCATTTTGGGAATTAGATTTTGGGGTGTTACAATTATAGTCTCTGGCATAGAAAGCTTGGTCATCCCTCAACTCAAGTCTTACAGTTGTTGAACATCTTGAAATATGATAAGGATGTAGAAGGTCTAAATAATTGTCATGTCTGTCCCTTAGCTAAGCAGACTAGACTAACTTTTCCTGTAAGTAAGACTAGAGTTGCTAAATGTTTTGATGTTCTGTACTTATGGATCTTTGGGGACCCTATAAAACACCTACATATGATAAGAACTACTATATCTTATCAATTGTTGATGATCATAGTAGATATACTTGGCTTCATTTGTTGCAATTGAAATCTGAAACTATTATGGCTCTCAAAACCTTCGTATGAATGATTCAGACACAATTTGGTGCACATATTAAACCTATAAGTTCTAATAATGTTACAGAGATTTTCAACTCACAAAGTAATGACTTATTTAGATCTTTAGGAATCACACATTAGAGTAGTTGTCCTTATATACCTCAACAAAATAGTGTAGTTGAGAGGAAACACAGACAAATTATGAATATAGATAGAGCTATCAAGTTTCAGTCATAGATGCCCATTAGGTTTTGGAGTTTGAATGTTAAAACTGTAGTTTATTTGTTAAATAGATTGCCTTATTTATCTATTGATGGTAAAAGTCCTTATGAGGTACTATTCTCCAAACCTCCTGCCTTGGCACATCTAAAAGTTGTTGCTTGTCTGTGTTTCACATCTATGTTACCAAAGGGAGATAAGTTGTTATAAATAGCTAAAGTTGTAGTCCTAATAGGTTATTACACTACTCAAAAGGGATACTTGATGATGCATTTGGATATTAACAAGTTGTTAGTGACCAGAGATATTGTGTTTTAGGAATATGTATTTTATTTTGCAGATAAAACCACTAATGAGTCTACTGCAAATTTTCTCTAACAACAATCAACTATTGTTGATCATACAGATGCAGACTCTTCTACAAATATTGATCCCTCAGCCTCTGATATACCAGGTGCAGTTCTTAAAATACCAAATGCAGACATGTTGCCCTCAGATCCTCAATTGATGAATCAACTAAAATATTTCTTGATCCACCTAATGATACTGTCTTGTCTCCTATGTGTAATCTCCCAAGAAGAACACCTAGATTTTCCAAACAACCTACTTAGATAAAAGATTATGCAATACTAGGGAAGGGAAAAGGGATAAGATATCCTCTAAGCAACTATCTACATTGGTGAAACCTTAGTGTTTTAGAAAAGTTGCTAAGGATGAGATGTGGGTTGAGGCTATAAAGTTGTATTTCAAAGAACTTGAAGACAATAACACTCGGGAAGTTGTTAATCTACCTCAAGGTAAAAATCTCATTGGATAAAAATAGGTGCACAAGATTATGTACAAAGCCAATGGAGATGTTGAGAGCTTCAAGGAAAGGTTACGAATAGAGAGATATAGCCAACAAGAAAGTTTAGACTACTATGATACCTTTTCTTCGATTGCAAAGATGGTTATTGTGAGGTGTGTGATTGTTTTGGTTGTTTTAAAAGGTTGTTCTATGTATCAAATGGATGTGTATAATGCATTCTTTCATAAAGAACTGGATAAAGAAGTATATATGGAGATATAAGATGGTTTCAAGAAGGAAGGACCACACAAAGTATGTAGACTAATTAAGTCACTATATGGACTTAAGCAACGATCAAGACAGTGGAATATCAAGTTTACTTCAGCACTAATCAATATAGCTGTTAGTCTAAACACCTATGATTATTCTCCTTACACCTTGAAGAGGAAAGTGGGAATGGTTGTATGTAACGCCCCACATTTTGAACTAGAATAAAAATGCACCATTCATATGCGTAGATGTTCCAAAAGCCTTGAATCCCATGTAACATTAGTGTGTTAATAAATTTTGTAGTGTGGGAATCTATTTCAGCATGAATTTAGACCATAAAGGTCCCCTAACTCAAGGACAAGTTGAAAGCTTTCCTATCGTTCAAGTTTTAGTAAGCGTCAAAACTTAGGTCAACTTTAATCGACCATAACTCCTTGTATATATCGAATAAGAGTACCTACTATATGTCAAATGAAATATCTTTGAATTATCTTTCTAATAATACCAATTTCACCAAAATCCAATACCAGAGCAAAATGTTATACCCATTTTACTCCAGCATGTCAGCCTGAAAAACTGAGTGACGACATTCATGATAACTTATCACAAGTGTGACGACTTATCACAAACGTCGTCAGCCTTAGGCAGAATCCAACCCTCAGTGAAGAAATTTATGATAAGTTATCACAAGTGTGACGACTTATCACGAATGTCGTCAGCCTTAGGCAGAAACCAGCTCCCAAGTGACGACATTTATGATGACTTATCACAAATCTGACGACATTTCAGCCTTGGTCGTCAGCTAAGATTTTCAGCGATTGGAAAGTGGTTTTGTAAGGGTATTTTGGTCTTTTCCTTCACCTCCCACGACTTATAAACCTCAAGGGATGTAACTTTCTCTTATTTTTCTTTAGTTAAACGTCTCAAAAACCCTCTCTTACACTTTCAACCAGAAGATTAGGGTTTTTATTAAAATCAACTCCCAAAAGTAAGATTCAAGCCCTTTTTCCAAGATAATCAAGAATTAAGTTTCCCAATCTAAGAACTCTCCAGCAACTCATCAAAGTTTCCTTTCTAAGGTATGCTTAGTGTTCATCCATGGATCCCTTTCATCCATGGATCTCAAGAATCATGTTTTAAATTATAAATTGTGATTTCCTTGTTGTGTTATGACTATATTCATGTTGATGATTGTTGTTTGGATTCAAGGTTGTATCTTGATGTGTTTTTTATGAAGCATGTGAGTAGGTTAGTTGAAACCCATGAATTTTTTATGGATTAAGATTGTCAAATTGATAAGTACACCTATGCCCAAAGTTATGCATGCAAGGTGTTTGATAAAATGCCAAGAATGATAGAATCCATGTTTTTATGACTTAACAGTGCTTAAATAACAAGCCCATGTTCTATTCCTTATGTTTCCACATGAATTCCATGTTATTGATATGTGTTGTTGTTATGAGTTATTGTTGTGATATGGAATGTCCATAATATTGAAGTATGTAAGTATACCCATGTTATATGTATTCCCTTTCATGTATAAGATGTTGAAAACCATGTGTAGTATGAAATCCTTTATTTATGGTATTACGAATTATGGATTCTATTTCTATGATCAAGAAGTAGCATGTGTGTCAGTTTCCTTCCATCGAGTCCTGGGGGTACTTGTACCCAAAAAATATAGCTGTGTTCCTAAAGCTGAGTCAGTCTCAAGATAATCTCAGTTATTCTATGATCAGTAGAACTCAGTCAGTTACAAAATTCATAACTCTCAGACAGTTATGGAACTTAAGAAATCTCAGTAATCTAAGTATCATTATCATTCAATATTCAGTTCAGTACTCAGCTCAAATCTCAGTAGTATTCAATAAATTAATTCAGAACTTAGTACCATTCAGTTAGATAATAGATTTAGTAGTATTTCGTCAGATAAAGGAACCAAGTAAACTCAGTCAGCTCTATCAAGTAAGAAACTCAGTAACAGCTTCAGTTTAGTTCAAGTACAAGTTCTAAGAATTAATTCAGAGTCTTTCAGTTGAGAGTAGGAGCTATCACCGAGCGAGTGCACGGATGGTGGCTCCCCGTCAAAGAGTCAGAGTCGTTAGGAGCAATCCCTGAACTCCAAAACTGCGTAGCCAGTGCACGATGTAGGATTCACCCATTAGAGAGGCTTAACTATTATACTACCTTAGGCTTGACTTCCTACGAGGGTCATCCATTAGATAGGCTTGACCAGAGAGGTCTTTACCCATGGCATGGTATTAACACCCTTTTAGTTAGGATTATAGGTTGGACACCACAAGTTCAGACTCAGGGCATGTCGATTAAGTGTGAACTCCCACAGTTACAATTTTAGTATCAGTCTTCAGAGTAGAACTCAAAAATTAGGACTGTCAAATACAGTCATCAATCTCAATAAGGAACTCAGATAATTCCATAGATTCATAGACCACCTGCTAGATAGGCTTGGTCTAACATAAAGTTATTCAGTATCAGTACTTACAGAGGTCACCCATCAGATAGGCTTGATCTCAGTCTCAGATTTAGTTGAGTATTCTCAATAACAGTTCCAAAGATCACCCGTTAGTTAGCCCTGATCTCAAGCTTAGTCACTCTTAATCATTATTAGAAGATTTAGAATGTCATATAAAGTCGCTTAGTATCAGTTAGATCGGTTAAGCCGATCATTACAGTTATATCAGTTAGATCAGTCGTCATAGCTTATGTTATCAGTATTCCATCTTAGGACTGTTAGACAGTCAATCGGACTAGTTCTTCATAATTTGAAATGTTAGAAATAGTCATTCATCTATTCAGTATCTCAAAATCAGTAAATACATATTGTCAGCATTCAGACTCAGTAGCCAGTATCACCACGAGTTCAGTTATAGTTACTTATGCATGTATGTATTCTCATGTTCATATCAATCAGCATTGTTCATACATATAAACCGTTTGCATTTAGCCTACCTCACTCATATACTTAGTACATTCAGACGTACTGACCTATTCACACTATGGTGTTTTATTTGACGCCATAGGTTCAGAGGAACAAGTTCCAGAGTAGCAGTAGCATTGCAAATTTCAGCAATCAGAGTTAGAAGTGAGTTCTCATCCTTCGAGGATATGATTATTTCTCTATTTTTTCATTGATTAGTTCATTAGTTAGAGTTAGTTGGGGACATATATGAGCTCCTTATTCAGGTTATTCAGATAGTAGAGGCTTTCAGACTAGATTACAGACTAGATTCAAACTTCAGTATGTCAGTTTTGTTTTGGTATTGTGATACCACTTTATTCAGACATTGTTATTATTCAGATTTTGTTCAATATTGAACCTTATGGCCTTTCAGTTCATGTTTTCACATTTATATTCATATATTATGTAGTGTACAGGTACAGATATCAATCATGGGTTAGCTTGTGGTCCCTAGGGGTCATGAGCATCGTGTAGTATTTTGGTTTAGAAAATTGGGCTATTACAAACTTGGTATCAAAGCCTAACGTTCAATAGTGTCCTAGGAAGTCTAAAAGTCGCATCTAGTAGAGTCTTGTACATGGGTGTGTTGTGCACCGCATTTATGTGCAGGAGGCTATAAGATGTTTTAGGAACAATTTCCTTTCTTTCATATCTTAGATCGTGCTATAGAAAGGTTCTCTAAGAAACTTATGTGGATTCTCATCATGTTCCATTTATGTTAGCTTTACCTTACTCTTAAGGTAGCAGAAGTAGTAAAGCCCAAAGTCCTACAGATAGAGCTTTCTCATGCAGTCCCCGCAAATAGTTTTGGGATAGTATTAGCAATGAGCTTTATAATTTCAGGTGTAGTCTTTCAGGATGAGTTATCATTTAGGTACATTATTGTATTGCAGACCCTTGAGTAGATTGATTATAATTTAGTTCAGAGTTTAGTGAAGTGTTCTCAGACTGATGATGATGACTTGAGGCTAAAGTGGAAGGTTTAGTTAAAAAATGCAGAAACAGTGCTTCAGTTAAGCTTAAGTTTTCAGCATGAGTTAGTCAGTAAAGCCAGCAATTCAGTTTAGCAGTCAGACAATCAGATTCGTATAGTTTGTTTTCACATCTTTCCATCTAGTTATACTATCAAAATCTCAGTAAGGTAACTTTTCCAAGACAGAGTACCTTAGTAGTTGCGAGTATAACTCAGTTCATGCATCATGCATTAGTTTCAGCTCTCCAATGTTTTGTTATGATCTAGTTCATAGATGCCCTATGCATCGCCCCAGTGTATCAGTAAAGTAAGCCTTCTTAGAGGGACATAAATTCCCAAGGGGGAGATACCCCATAATTTCTCCATGCTTTCATGTCTTTAAATCCATTTAATTTCATGTCCAAATGTTTCTCACAAAGATAGTATCAGTTATCAGTACATATTCATTCAAGCATTTAAGAGTCAGTTCAGTCAAGTATTCATGCATTAGATATGCATGCTCAATAGTAGAAGCTCATCTTATCAGTGTATCCAGTTATGCATTCATGAGAACTGCTCAGTCATGTATTTCATGCATCAGGTATGCATGCTCAGTATAAGAATTTTGCCAAATAGTCATGCATCAAATATGCATGTTCACTATGAATTTTTAACATATTAGTAATTCTATCCATATAGTCGTGTTTCAAAAATTCACGTCCTTTAAGTAAGTTCAGTCTATCAGTATTCTCAGTCTATCAAGTTTTATTCGGGGACGAATGATTCCAAGGGGGAGATAATGTAACACCCCACATTTCGGACTAGAATGAAAATACGTTATTCATATACATAGACATTCCAAAAGCCTTGAATCCCAAATAAATTTAGTGTGTTAATCAATTATATAGTGTAGGAATCTATTTGAGCATGAATTTAGATCATACAGGTCCCCTAACTCAAGGACAAGTTGACAGCTTTCCTATCGTTCAAGTTTTAGTGAGCGTCAAAACTTAGGTGAAATTTAATCGACCATAACTCCTTGTATATATCGAATTAGAGAACCTACTATATTTTAAATGAAAGCTCTTTGAATTATCTTTCTAACGATACCAATTTCACCAAAATTTGATACCAGAGAAAAAAATTATACTCATTTTACTCCAGCATTTGTGCCTAGAAAACTGAGTGACGACATTCGTGATAACTTATCACAAGTGTGATGACTTATCACAAACGTCGTCAGCCTTAGGCAGAATCTATCCCCCAGTGATGACATTTCTGATAAGTTATCATAAGTGTGATGACTAATCACGAATTTCGTAAGCCTTAGGCAGAAACCAGCTCCCAAGTGATGACATTAGTGATGACTTATCACAAATCTGACGACATTTCAGCCTTGGTTGTTAGCTAAGATTTTCAGCAATTGGGAAGTGATTTCGTAAGGGTATTTTGGTATTTTCCTTCACCTCCCACGACTTATAAACCTCAAGTGATGTAACTTTCTCATATTTTTCTTTAGTTAAACATCTCAAAAACCCTCTCTTACACTTTTAACCACAAGATTAGGGTTTTTATTAAAATCATCTCCCAAAAGAAAGATTCAAGCCCTTTTTCCAAGATAATCAAGAATTAAGATTCCCAATCCAAGAACTCTCCAGCAACTCATCAAAGTTTTCTTTCTAAGGTATGCATAGTGTTCATCCATGGATCCCTTTCATCCATGGAGATCAAGAATCATGTTTTAAATTATAAATTGTGATTTCCTTGTTGTGTTATGACTATATTCATGTTGATGATTGTTGTTTGGATTCAAGGTTGTATCTTGATGTGTTTTTCATGAAGCGTGTGAGTAGGTTAGTTGAAACCCATGAATTTTTGATGGATTAAGATTGTCAAATTGATAAGTACACCTATGCCCAAAGTTATGCATGTAAGGTTTTTGATAAAATGCCAAGAATGATAGAATCCATGTTTTTATAACTTAACAGTGCTTAAATGACAAGCCCAAGTTCTATTCCTTATTTCCACATGAATTCTATGTTATTGATATGTGTTGTTTTTATGAGTTGTTGTTGTGATATGGAATGTCCATGATATTGAATTATGCAAGTATACCCATGTTATATGTATTCCCTTTCATGTATAAGATGTTGAGAACCATGTGTAGTATGAAATCCTTTATTTATGGTATTACGAATTGTGGATTCTATTCCTATGATCAAGAAGTATCATGTATGTCAGTTTTATTCCATCAGTCCTGGGGTACTTGTACCCAAAAAATATAGTTGTGTGCCTAAAGTTGAGTCAGTCTCAAGATAATCTCAGTCATGCTATGATCAGTAGAACTCAGTTAGTTATAGAATTCAGAACTCTTAAGACAGTTATAGAACTTAAGAAATCTCAGTAATCTAAGTATCGTTTTATTCCAGCTTCAGTTCAGTACTCGGCTTAGATCTCAGTAGCATTCAAGAAATCAATTTAGAACTTAGTACCATTTAGTCAGATAATAGATTCAGTAGTATTCCATCAGATAACGGAACCAAGTGAACTCAGTCATCTCAGTCAAGTAAGAAACTCAGTAACAACTTTAGTTCTGTTTAATCAGAAGTTCTAAGAATCAGTTCAGAGTCTTTCAATTGGGAGAAGGAGCTAGCACCGAGCGAGTTCAGGGATGGCAGATCCCCATCAAAGAGACAGAGTCATTAGGAGCAATCCCTGAACTCCAGAACTACGTAGCCAGTGCAGGATATAGGAGTCACCCGTCAGAAAAAAGCTTGTCACCCGTCAGAGAGGCTTGACTATTATACTGCCTTGGCTTGACTTCCTACGAGGGTCACCTATCTGATAGGCTTGACCAGAGAAGTCTTTACTCGTGGCACAGTATTGACACCCTTCCAGTTGGGATTACAGGTTGGACCCCACTAGTTCAAACTCGGGGCATGCCGGTTAAGTGAGAACTCCCACAGTTACAGTTTTAGTACCAATCTTCAGAGTAGAACTCAAAAATCAGGATTGTTAGATACAGTCATCAATCTCAGTAAGGAACTCAGATAGTTCCATAGATTCATAGACCACCCACTAGATAGGCTTGGTCTAATATAAAGTTAATCAGTATCAGTACTTATAGAGGTTACCCATCAGATAGGCTTGATCTCAGTCTCAGATTTAGTTGAGTATTCTCAATATCAATTCTAGAGATCATCCATTAGTTAGCCCTGATCTCAAGCTTAGTCACTCTTAATCATTATTAGAAGATTTAGACTGTCAGATACAGTCGCTTAGTATCAATTAGATCAGTTAGTCCAATCATCACAGTTATATCAGTTAGATCAGTCGTTATAGCTTACATTATCAGTATTCAATCTCAGAACTGTTAGACACAGTCAATCAGCCATGATTATGTAGTCAAAGAGTTATTATAGCAGCAGTTTCAACTCAAGGATTTAGGGTAGCTTAAATATTTTCTAGGTATTAATGTGCTAAGATCTGACAAGAGAGTTATAATAAATTAGAGGAAGTTTATCTGAGAACTTATATATGAGATTGGACTTGCTGATGGAAAATAAGTTTTCACACCACTAGAGTAAAATGCAAATGTAACTTTAATAGAGCTTGATAAAGCTACTGGCTTAGTTGGAGATATCATTCTTAAAGATGATACATCTTATCAAAGACTTGTGGTGAAGCTCATGTATGTTGCTATTATCAAGACAGATATCAGTTATGCTGGGCATACCTTAAGTCAGTTTATGCAGCAACCAAAGAAGTTTCATTTGGAAGCTACTAGTGAAGTAGTTCAATACCTAAAAGGCACTATAAGTCAAGGAATCTGGCTAAAAACTATGACTTCTGCAGAGTTAACTTGTTGGTGTGATTACGCTGGATACCCTCACATAAGGAGATCAATCACTGGGTATGTGATATATTTTTTAGGATCCTTAATATCTTAGAAGTCTAAGAAGTAGCATACAAAATATAGGAGTTCAGATGAGGTAGAGTATTGTAAGACACTGTAAGATCCTAGGCTTTTTTGAGCTTATTCTTGCATGTAGAAAGGGGTCTAAGACTTAGAATATTATACTAACTATTAGGAATTAGTTATTTCTAAGGCCCTCAAACTTTGATGAATTTATTTTCAGCCTTTCTGACAATGGAAAGTTGGTTTTTAAGTTGAGTCATGATTGGGGAAGTCAATAGTACATCACGGGTGAGTTTTAGAATTTTCATACAAGCGTAAAAGCGTGTTTGAAACTCCAAAATAGTGGCTCAGGGCGATTAGCCCGCGGTGCCCTTCACAGTCCGGTGTTGGGGGGAGACCGCAATGGAGCCTACGGTGCCTGCCTAGAGTGGCACTCCAGAGCCTGCGGTGCCCTAGCTATTCCGGTCCATGTATATTCTTCAGTTTTGTTACACATATTTAAGGGAAAATGGGTCATTTTACCTTCACCCAATAGGTCCATAACATGGGATTTATTCCCCAAATAGCATAATTACCTATATTTTTCACAAATCCTCTCACGAATAAAACTCTAGGTTCATCAAATTCAAGTCTTAGTTTCAAGCAACCGCCAACAACTATCATGAATTCAATAACCAAGGTATGTTAGATGTTCATCCTTGGGTTCCTTACACCCTTGGAGTTATAGAATCCTTTAATAAAACTTAATTTATGTTCCATATGTTAAGAATTGAAATTGTGTTCATGTGTGTGTTGTTGTTGGGTTTCTAACCAAGAAATATATAATATTTTATGTAAATAAACTAGTAAGTATGTGGATTGATGTAACCTCTTCTGTTAAATCCATGAATTGTAAGTTGAATGTGGTAGTCATGATATTCATATGTAGTTCATTCTCATGTATAATAATTGTGCTCTCCAAGTGTTTGACAAAATGTCTATGTGAATGAATTGTGCGTGGTAATCCATTTGTTATGCATTTAAAGTTGTGATATGGTCCCATTGTCACTGTTATCAAGTCCTGGGGGTATTAAATACTCGAAATCAGTTGTGTACTTAGTTTCATTTGCAATAGAATGATCCCCATTGTGTCCTGAACAATAGCATTCGATCAGTTAACAGAATCAATATAAGTTTAATCAAGCTTAATACAGTTTAGTAATCAGTATCTATTCAGTTTGGAGTAGGATTCAGCACTGAGTGAACCCAGGGATGGGGGAATTCCAGCCAACTTAGGGTTTGACCCTTAGTAGTAATCCCTGAGTTACAAAAGTACATAGCCAACATAGGTTGATGTGTATTCTTGCTAGTCTAAGGTTGACATACATATTTACATCCCATGAGTCTTCCTATCAGATTAAGGTTGACCCAGCCATTGTTAGTAATTCGTGGCACGGTGCTAACAACCTTCCACTGGTGTTACAAGTTGGACCCCAACCAGTCTACATTGGGGCATATTGGTTAGATGAAAGCTCCCACAGTTATAGTTTCAGAATTCAGTTCAGTTCTTTTTCTCAACCATATCTTTTAGTTATTAGTTAATCAGTTATTAGAATTCAATACTTCAGTTCCAGACTATTCAGATACATGATATACACTTGGTTTTGCATGATCAGTATCTTTAGTTTGCATGTACTCTCATACAATTATCTTATATTATTCAGCCATTATCGGACAGTAAAAGGCTTTCAGACTAGCACAAATAGTTGGTCAGTTTTCAGTTATGATTGTCAGATGTTTTATCTGCATTTTTAGCTTGTTTACAAATTTTTTTAAACTGTTATTTAGTATTGTTTTCAGTTGATAAAAACCTTATGGCATTTCAGTTGAAATTCCGCATATGTTGTGATCAGTTTCATTCAGTGCTAGCAATAGGTACTAGCTCATGAGTTAGCTTGTGGTCTCACGGGATCGTAAGTACTGTTTGACGTCTAGGGTGTACTCTCTAGGCATTACAAACTTGGTATTAGAGCCTAAAGTTTTTAAAGTATCCTAGGGATTCTAAAAGTTGTGTCAGGTAGGGTCTTGTGTATAGGTGTGTAGCGCACCATGCTTATGGGCAAGAGGGTACAAGATATTTAGGAAAAGTTTCCCTTCTTTCAGTGTTTATATCATGCGAATAAGCAGAATGTCAAGTTAAACTCTCTATCTAATTCAAATTTTCCTTCCTTTTATAGAATATGCCTCCCAAAAAGACTAACGGAATAAGAACTGGAAATCAGCCAGCACCTCTGCCCGTTCAGGAAGATCCCCTGAATGAGCATATTTATCATGCAGAGTTCAGAGCTGTATTCACCACTCCAGCCCACTCCGTAGCAGCCCAAGATATGCAGCCAACTGTTTTTCAGGCTAACCCAGTGGCCAATACTGCTGCAACCAGGATTTGGGACTTCACCCTAATGAATCCTCCTTTATTTTTAGAGTCTAAGTTTGATGAGGATCCATAGAAATTTTAAGACATGGTGCAGAAGGTGACAAATATTATGGGGATGACTTCCTGTGAGAATGTTGAATTAGCTGCTTACCAGCTGCAAGATGTAGCTCACACTTGGTTTAAGCAGTAAAAAGGGGATAGGGGTGCAGAGGCTGGACCTATAGAATGGGAGGAGTTTGCTACTGCCTTCTTAGATAGATTTTTCCCATTAGAGTTGAGGGAGTTTAAGGTTTTAGAGTTTATTAATTTGAAGCAGGGAAGCATGAGTGTGAACAATGCTCGAACAAATCCTCTCTGCCAGAAATGTGGTAGGAACCATCAGAGTATTTGTAGAGCTGGCAGCGATGTATGTTTTGGGTGTGGCAAACCAGGACATAGGATCAAAGAATGTCCACAGGCGGTTTTACAGAGTCAGCATAACTGTCCCCCAGCTCAGTTCGGTCGCCCATCTTAGCAGTGTGCGCTTCTAGTGCCACCAGTGGGCAGTGCCCAAACAGGCTCTATGCACTTTAGTGCTGATAAGATTAGAAGAGGTCTCATGATATTGTTACTGATACGTTGCAGGTCCTTCATATACATGTTTATGCTTTACTTGACCTTAGGCTTCTCTTTCTTTTGTAACCTCTTATATAGCGTTCAACTTTTGAGTCAGTCCCAAAACTGTAGTAGAATCTTTCTCAGTATCTACCCTAGTGGGTGTCTCTATTATAGCCAGGAAGGTATACAGGAACTATTAGATCACAATATTCCAGAATGTCACTTCAATTGATCTTGTAGAGTTAGAGATGAGTGATTTTGATGTCATTCTCGGCATGGATTGGCTTCATTTATGTTATTCTTCAGTTGATTGTCGAAATAGAGTTGTTCATTTTTAGTTTTTGAATGAACCATTCCTCGAGTAGAGGGGTAGTACCACAACGCTTAGGGGTTAATTTTTTTCATACCTTAGAGTGAGAAAAATGATATCTAAGGGATATGTCTATCATCTTATTTGAGTCAAAGACTCTAGTTCCGAGACCCCCAATCTTGAGTCAGTTCCAGTAATAAGGGATTTTCTAGATGTGTTCCCTGAAGACCTTCTCGAAATTCCTCCCGAAAGGGAAATTGAATTCGAAATAGACTTTCTTTCAGATACTCGGTCTATTTCTATTCCGTCATATAGAATGGCTCCAGCTGTACTGAAAGAGTTAAAAGAACAGTTGAAGGACCTCCTATATAAGGGATTCATCAGTCCCAGTGTTTTCTCGTAGGACGCACCAATCCTATTCGTGTGTAAGAAAGATGATTCTTATAGTATGTGCATTGACTACCGATAGTTGAACAAATTCACAATCAAGAATAAATACCCATTTCTTAGAATCAATGACTTGTTTGACCAACTTCAGGGTACCAATTAATTTTCTAATATAGACCTCAAATCCGACTATCATCAACTAGAGGAAGAGAATGTGACATCCCCAAAAAAGCTTTTTGAACCCAGTATGGACACTTTGAGTTTTTAGTCATGCCTTTTGACCTCACAAATGCCCCAGCAGCCTTTATGGACTTCATAAACTGAGTGTTCAAATAGTACTTAGACATGTTCATCATAGTCTTCATAGATGACATCCTTGTCTATTCCCGTACTAAAAATAATCATGCAGACCACCACGGGGTAGTATTGCAGACTCTTAGAGCCTATCAGCTGTTCGTCAAATTTAGCAAGTGTGAATTTTAGCTAAGGTCAGTAGCTTTTCTTGGTCATATTATTTCTAGTGACGGCATTAGAGTTGACCCTCAAAAGACCAAAGCAGTAAGAAACTTTCCTAGACCCATCTCGCTATCAGATATCAAGACTTTATTAGGTTTGTTTGGCTATTACTGATGGTTTATTAAAGGTTTTTCATCTATTGCATCCCCCATGTACAGATTGACTCAAAAGAAAGTCAAATTCCAGTGGTCAAATTCTTGTGAGAAGAGTTTTTAGGAGTTTAAGACTCGGCTCACCTCAGCTTCAGTTTTGACCTTGCCATATGGTTCAGATGGGTTTGTGGTTTATTGTGATGCTTCCATAGTTAGTTTGGATTGTGTTTTGATATAGAGAGGTAAGGTCATAGCTTATGCCTCTCGACAGCTTAAACCTCATGAAAAGAATTACCCTACCCATGATTTTGAGTTAGCAGTTATTGTGTTGCCTTGAAAATTTGGAAATATTATTTGTATGGGGTGAATGTTAATGTGTTTATAGACTACAAGAGCTTGTAGTATGTATTTTCACAGAAAGATTTGAATCTCCATCAGAGAAGGTGGCTAGAGTTGTCAAAAGACTATGACATGAGTGTTTTGTATCACTCGGGCAAGGCCAATGTAGTGGCAGATGCCCTGAGTAGATTATCTATGGGTAGTATTGCTCATGTTAAGGGAGCTAAGAAGAAGCTAGTTCAGGAAGTTCATCAGCTTTCCAGACTAGGAGTCCGTTTGGTTGATTCAGCTGAGGGTAGTGTGTGGGTAAAAAGATAGTTCAAAATCTTCTTTGGTTGCTGAAGTAAAGGAAAAGCAGGATATGGATCCTAGTTTGGTTAGGTTAGATGAGTCTGTCAGAGCTCAAAAAGTAGAGGTTTTCTCCCAAGGGAGAGATGGTGTGTTACGTTGCAAAGGTAGGTTGTATGTGCCGTATGTACATGACTTGAGACAGTGTATTCTTGAAGAAGTGCATGGGGCGCATTACTCTATTCACCCAGGGGCCACTAAGATGTAACACAATTTGCGGGAAATCTATTGGTGGTGTGGTATGAAGAGGGATATTGCAAAGTTTGTAGCTAAGTGCTCTGCTTGTCAGTAGGTTAAGGTTGAGCACCAAAATCCTAGTGGTTATATGCAGGAGTTCGGTATTCCCACTTGGAAGTGCAAAGAAGTGAACATGGACTTTGTGACGGGTTTATCTCATACTCATTGTCAGCATGACTCAAGGACAGGATGACCAAATTATCCTATTTCTTGCCGGTCCATACTTCTTATTTAGCCGAGGACTATGCTACACTCTACCTTAGAGAATTAGTTAGATTGCATAGAGTCCCATTGTCTATTATTTTAGATAGAGGTACTCAGTTTACCTCTTACTTTTAGAAAGCCTTTCAGAAGGGCCTTGGAACCCAAGTCCATCTCAGTACAACCTTTCACCCTCAGATGGATGGTCAAGCAGAAAGGACCATTTAGACTCTAGAAAACATGTTGAGAGCGTGTGTCCTTGATTTTAAAGGTAGTTGGGATGATTATTTACCTTTGATAGAGTTCGCATTTAATAACAACTATCATTTTAGCATTCAGATGGCTCCGTTTGAGACTCTTTATAGGAGGAGATGTAGATCTCTAATTGGCTGGTTTGAGGTAGGTGAGATCTGATACCCCGTACTTTTCCTAGCTTAAATTCATCCCTAGAATGTCAGGAATTTGCTTCAAAGATGAATACCATTTATTTCATGCGGTATTTTCAAGATTTTGACTTTTATTGCGAAGGAAATTGAACAGGCTTTCTATCGATACCAAATGTTCCCAATTCTGACACTTGGTGAAGGAGTTATGATGTTTTTAAGTTGACAGTGCCCCACCTGAGCAACCACCGCGTTGCAAAGAAGGACAATTTCATAATTATCAATTCCAGTAGACCTTCGCGATGTTGGCGTGTTGCAGAGAGGTCCAAATTCCCAATTTTTAATTTCCAGTAGCTCAATGCGATGGTAGTGTATCGCGCTAGTAGCCAAAATGGCAAAAACTATAGGGCACCACGATTGCTCCGCGTCACAGAGAATGCCTAGTTCCCACTCGTCCTTTTCCAGTGAGGCTCCATGATTATGGTGCGTCGCGGTGGCCAACCAAATCGAGAAAAATGTTTCATTTTTCAGTTCTGACTTATAGTTTAAAAGGAGAATTTTGGTCAATTTCCAAGGTCCCAATCCATCCAACATAATTTTTAAGCTTATTCTAAGCACTTTAGGCTCATTATTCACCATTCTCTTCAAAAGCAAAACCCTAGAAACCAAAAGCTCCTTCTCCAAGAAACCAAATTCCACCATAGGTTCTCCAAGGAAGCTTGAGATAGAGGATTCCCAAGACAAGATAATTAAGAACTCATCCCCAAGAACTCAAATAGGAATCCATAGTTTAAGAATCTTTATCTAATCATCAATCAAGGTATGTGGGGTTCTTCAACAAGGATAATTCTTTCATCCTTGTGCCCAAACTTGTTTTAAATTCCAATTTTACTGAAGTTTATGTGATTTCCCATGAAACTAAAGTTAGGGTTTATTCCCAATATTGTTATCTACAAGTTTATGATATTTCCATTGATTTAGAAATTGAATTACATGATTTTGTTCATATCTCCATGCATATTGCTGAAATTTTTAGATTTTGAGTTGTTTTATTAATATTGACATTATTAAGTATGATTATTATGATGATCTAGCATGAGATTGAAGCATGGATTACTATCCCAAGATTTAATATTATTATTTCAAGAAAGATGATGCTTTAAGCATCTTCTAAACAGATTATTCTCAATTTTTAGAAAAAGCTTTGATATTTTTATCATTGGTTTAGCTTTGGAATCCACTATAGATTATTACAGTTTACAGAACTCATATTTACTCAGATAAATGCATAACTGGTTTTCATATGAATCTTTATGCTAGTTTTAAAAAGTGGATTTCCAATGGTTTGAACATACAAATTTAAGAGGGAGTAGTATTTAGCACCGAGCGGGAAGTATGGGATTAGTGTGCCCTATCTTCCACAGAACTATGAGCCAACGTAGGTACAGATTTAGATTATTCCCATTTATATGAATGACAGATTTAGCTTGTGATGGATCTCATGGATTAGGTTATACTCCCTAGCAAGAGTATGACACCTCTCCCCAATGTAAGGTTTCCTCATTAGGAGGTCAATACATTGGACTCCATGTTAGCTCACATAGTTTATGTTGGTTAAGAAAACCTCCCTGCTAATAAAAGTAATATTTTTTAGAATAGTTTTAAAGTATTTCCTTTCAGATAAGAGATAAAGTATTCTCCTTAATAGTAAAAGAAGAACAGAAAAGCTTTTTGAAAACTAAGTGTAAAGGCTCACAAGTTTTACTTAGATTATAGCTTACAGAAAAGATAATAGCTACAGATTTTAGCTTTCGGATTCAGTAGTGAGTCCTTCTACACTTAGACAGAATGATTTAAAGGGAGAATACAAGATAATTTTTAGAATTAAATGTTATGACTCATAAGATTTATAAAGTATGTTTTGTTTCTTATTTCCACATATTTTAGTATTTTATATATTCCAGCTTATGTGAGTCATTTACATTTAGCATGCATTGTTTTATAAATTATGATGATGAGATAATGTTTTACTTATGCATTTCACTCCCATATACTCAGTACATCCTCAAAGTACTGATCCACATATATGTCTATGTGCTACATTGTCTCAAAATATAGGTACAAGTTGTAGCATACATACCATATTCAGATAGCTTGCAGATTCCAGCTAGCAGATAACGAGTCCTTCTACTTCAGGTACTTTAGTTAGATGTTATTTATGTACTTTACTTCCTTACTCTCATGTATTGATTAGTTATAGTTGGGGTCTCGTCCTAGCTATCCGTAGTTATATAGCAGAGGCTTCACAGATGTCAGTTAGAGTCAGTTATGCATTTTCAATCCCTCTTTCAGACTTTATCAGAATGTAAAAGTTGTATTAATATTGTATTATTTCCCAGATTTCATCATTATTATGTTTCCACACAGTAAACCCAGTCGTTTTATGCATATCATTCAGTTGCTTATGAGTTACGCCAATAGAAGGGTTAGCTTGGGATCACTTATGGTCCTAAGCACCGTGTGATGTCTCGGGATAGATATTTGAGGCATTAAATGAGACCTCTTTGATAGGGCCTGAGTTAGTATATGATGCATAAGAGAAGGTTTAGTTGATTAGAGAGAGGCTTAAGACATCCCAAAGCTGAGAGAAATCTTACATAGATGTGAGGAGAAAAGATCTCGAGTTTGAGATTGGGGATTTTATGTATCTGAAGATCTCTCCCATAAAAGGAGTGAAGAGGTTTGGCAAGAAGGAGAAGCTCAGTCCCTGATATGTTGGCCCTTATAGAATGCTGATCCATTTCGGAAAGGTAGCCTATGAGCTTGAGTTGCCTGCAGACTTAACATCAGTTCACCCAGTATTTTATATCTTTTTTCTAAGGAAGTGTATTGGTGACCCAGCGATCATAGTCCCCTTAGAAAGCGTAGATTTTTAGAACAGTCTCTCTTACGAAGAAGTTCCAATCAAAATTCTTGACCGACAGATTCGTAGACTAAGGAACAAAGAAGTTCCCTTGGTCAAAGTTCTTTGGAAAAACCAGTCTGTTGAGGAAGCTACTTAGGAAGCAGAAGTAGACATGCAAACCAAGTACCCTCACCTCTTCTCCTTAAACCAAGACTCCGCTTAAGGTAGCAGTCTTTCTTAGATTTATTCTGCTTCATGCTTAGTTCCCTCTCAATATCATTCTCATGTCATTCATGCATTCAAGAATTAACTCAGTCATGTGCCTATTTCGGATTCAGTCAAGTTAGTTGTGTGTGTCAGGTTAATCACAGTTTCTTAGTGTTCTCAGATTAACCAGCCTTATTCGAAGATGAACGTTCCCAAGGGGAAGATATTGTAAGACCCCATAAGATCCTAGGTTCGTTTAAGCTCATTCTTGCATGTAGAAAGGGGTCCAAGACTTAGAATATTTTACTAAGTGTTAGAACTTAGTCATTTCTAAATCCCTCAAACTTTGATGAATTTATTTTTGACCTTCCCAACATTGAAAAGTTAGTTTTTAAGTTGATTCATGATCAGCGAAGTCAATAGTACATCTCGGGTGAGTTTCAGAATATTTGAACAAGCGTAAGGGCATGTTTGAAACTCCAAAGAAGTGGTACAGGGCGATTAGCCTGCGGTGCCCTGCCCAGCACGATTCTGGGGGGAGACTGCGATTGAGCCCGCGGTGCCTTGCCTAGAGTGGCACTCAAGAGCCTGCGGGGCCCTGGCCAGTCTGGTCCATCTATTTTCATCAGTTTTGTTCCATATTTTTAAGGGCAAATGGGTCATTTTCCCTTTACCAAATAGGTCCATAACATGGGATTTATGCCCCAAATAGCATAATTACCCATCTTTTTCACAAATACTCTCAATAACAAAACCCTAGGGTCATTAAATTCAAGTTTAAGCTTTAATTAATCGACAACAACTCTCATAAATTCAACAACCAAGGTATGTTAGATGTTCATCCTGGGGTTCCTTCCATCCTTGGAGTTCAAGAATCCTTTTATAAAACTTAATTTATGTTCCATATGTTATGAATTGAAATTGTTTTCATGTATGTATTTTTGTTGGGTTTCTAACCAAGAAATATATAATATTTCATGTAAATAAACTAGTATGTATGTGGATTGATGTAACCTTTTATGTCAAACCCCTAAACTATAAGTTGAATGTGGTACTCATGATATTCAAACCCCTAAACTATAAGTTGAATTGTGCGTGGTGATCTATTTTTCATGCTTTTAAAGCTGTTATATGGTCCCATTATCACTGTTATCAAGTCCTCGGGGTATTAAATACCCAAAATTAGCTGTGTACTTAGTTTTAGTCGCAATAGAATGATTCTCGTAGTGTACCAAACAGTAGTATTCGTTCAGTTAACAAAATCAATATGAGTTCAGTAAAGCTTAATACAGTCTAGTGATCAGTTTCTATTCAGTTGGGAGTAGGATTCAGCTCTAAGCAAACCCAAGGATGGGGGCATTCCATCCAACTTAGGGTTTGACCCTTAGTAGCAATCCCTGAGTTATAGAACTACTTACCCAGCGTAGGTTGATATGTCTTCCTGCCATTCTAGGGTTGACATACATATTTACATCCCTTGATTCTTCCTGCCAGATTAGGGTTGACCCAACTATAGTTAGTAACCCGTGGCACGATGCTAACACCCTTCTATCTGGGGTTACAGGTTAGACCCCAACTAGTTTACATTGGGGCATGTTGGTTAGATGAAAGCTCCCATAGTTTCAGTTTCAATATTCAGTTCAGAACTTAGTTCAGTTCTTTTGCTCGACCATAGCTTTCAGTTATTAGAATTCAATACTTCATTTCCAGACTATTTCAAATACACGATATACGTTTGGTCTTGTATGTTCAGTATCTCTATTTTGCATGTACTTTCATACAGTTACCTTATGTTATTCAGCTAGTTATTATTATTACATGTATATTATCCTGACCTCATTTAGCATACCAGTACATTCAAACATACTAACCGCATACTCATTTTCTTACGCTATAATGTTTTATATCATAGGTTCAGACGCTCGAATCCCCGATCGTCCTTAGATCTTCCATCGCATTAGCATCAACAGCCGTGGTGAGTCCTCTTCTTTCAAGGATGAGTTATTACTCTTTTAAGTTTTGTCAGGGGTTCAGTTATTTAGTTAGTCAGAGTTAGTTGGGGGATTGTCCCGTCAACTCGTTGTCGGACAGTTAGAGGCTTTCAGACTATTACAGATAGTTGGTCAATTTTCATTTGTGATTGTCAGATGTTTTATCCGCATTTTCATCTTGTTTGCAAACTTTTTAAAACCATTATTTTAGTATTGTTTTTAGTTGATAAAAAACTTATGGCATTTCAGTTGAAATTCGGCATATGTTGTTATCAGTTTCATTCAGTGCTCATAATAGGTACCAGCTCATGGGTTAGCTTGTGATCTCACAGGACCGTAAGCACCGTGTGATGTCTAGGGTGTACTCTCGGAGAGTTACAAGTATTGGAGGAGGACTTCAGAATTGGCATAAATTACCTGTGTTATACCCCTTTTTACCAAAAAAGATTGATTTTAAGTTTGAAAGGGTTTTCAAATGTGAAAGTGACAAGACAAAATGTTTCAAAAAAGGATTTTAAAACTTAAACTCAGAGTCACCACTTGGCATAAATCTGGAGTGGCAAGTCAGCTTTGGAAATCTTTTGTCAAAAATGTTTTGACTCTTAAAACTGATCCACGAATAGAGATTCTGGTTAAGGAATTCTATTGACTGAGGGGAAGGTTTAGGCATCCATAGGTCCCTTGGTTTGACTTCGGTCACTTCATTGAGTTATATTGACTTTTCTGAACTATGAGATGATAACCTCACCAAAAAAAACATACGCAAACAAACAAACAAACAAACATACAAAGTTCCCAAAAATAATGTTCAGTCCAATTAATATAGTTCCAAAAATAAAAAAGTACTGAAATAAAAACCTAAAATAATTTAAATTACCCTAAACTATGCTCTACATGATGCCTTGGGACTTGATCACAAACATTCTCCACATACATAATAGTTTGGGGCATTTTTCGATGAATAAGTATAATTTATCTCAGGACATCTCTCGGTAAAATGATTGGGAGGATGTTCGTGATCAAGGCCTAAGGCATCGGGTAGATCATAGTTTAGGATAGTTTAAATAAGTTTAGGTTTTCATTTTTGGGACTGTATTAATCGGACTGAACATTATTTTTAGGAACTTTGATTGTTTGTTTGTTTATTTGTGTATGTATTCTTTTATGTGAGTTTATCATCTCATAGTGTCATATTAGCCGATATACTCAATGAAGTGAATGTGGTCGAACCACACGACCGATGAGTGCCTAAAGCCTTTCCCTCGGACAATAGAATTTCATAGCCAAAATCTTTATTCGTGGATCAATTTTAAGAAACACCACTTTTTGGTAAAGGATTTTCAAAGGTGACTTGGTACACCAGATTTATGTCAAGTGGCGACTCTGTGTTTAAGTTTTAAACTCCTTTTTTTCGAAATATTTTCTTTTGTCACTTTCACATTTAAAAATCCTTTCAAACTTAAAATCAATCTTTTTTGGTAAAAAAAAGGGTGTGACAGCTCTGATGACTCTGGGGATTTTTAAAATTCGATCTTTATTTTTTAGTTGTATCGACTTAGTTTGACAGTATTGGTGCATAGTCATTTTGTTGGTGTTATCTTTTGTGGTATTTTGTTATCATTATTGGGTGTCTATGTGCTATGTGTTTACAGTTTTCCATAATGTATTACTATTTTATGTCTATCATCATATGCATTATCCCGAGTTATTTTTTTCAAAATACGTCCCATAGTACACGTGTGTATACGAACCTTAATTTAGTCACCTTTGTTTTAGGAGGGGTGTCGTCAAGTATCTGTATGTGCTACTTGTTGCATCTTTGAGGATAAAAAATAATTTGATGGTTTGATTTATGAAGGGATGTGCTAAAATTGGGGGAAATAGTGTGTTATGCAAGGAAAGGTCAAAGCTAGAGTCGAAAAAATAGAATAGTTTATAAGAGTTCTTTATGGCTTTTGTTTTCACAACTTGAAAATTTCAAAAGGATTTGATTTGGTAGGAACTTTATACATTTTTTATAGAAAAAAAATCCAAAAGATGTTAGAAGTTTTGTACATTTCATAAAATGAAAACACCAAAAAGATTTTTCTTTTATTGTTTTCATATTTTTCTGCATCGAAAAATTTAAGGAAAAAAATTATTTCTACGAGTGCTTTACTTTTGAACAATTTCATATGAAAATACCAAGAAGATTTTTCTTTTGTAATTTTTTATTTCATTTTTATATGAAGTTTCAAATAAAAAACAAAAAGAAAAAAAAAAGATTTGTTGACACTTTTCATCGTTTGTTTTTTATCTGTCTCTCATATCAGGGTGTAGTCTATTATTTAA
>NC_061111.1:29523922-29532259 GCF_002878395.1 Capsicum annuum
AAGGTATTCATGTCATGATTAAGGTATGCCCTGACCAAACCCCTTGGCTTTTCTTTGATATATATGCTAGTTCTGACTATTATACGCACACTAAGATTTGGGAAAAACTATGTGGTATATCCCAAAACTATAAGGGGAAGTGGTTTATAGATGGGGACTTCAATGAAGTCCAATAAGCTAAAGAAAAATTTGATGGAGCCTCTATCAATTTAAGTAGAGTTAATAACTGTAGACATTATCTTAATCAGTGTAACGTGATAGACCTAGGGTACAAAGGGAGTAAGTATACTTGGACTAATAAGAGTTATAGAAATAAAGTATAACTTATCTTTGAGAGACTTGATAGGTGTCTGGCAAATAACATTTGGATCAACCAATAACCAGAGGCCACTGTCACATACCCACCAAGGACCAAGTCTGACCACTCTCTCATGCTCATTGAAAATTCTAGGCATAGACAATACCACACAGCCAAACCCCTTAGATTTGAGCCTATGTGATGTAATCATCACTCTATTCAAAATCTCATTAACCATTGCTTTAACAATCCTGACACTCTGCTCTCCACTATCAGACTTTTCCAAGATAAAGCCAAAAATTAGAATACCAAAGTCTTTGAAAACATCTTTTAAAAGTTCAAAAGAATCCTAGCGCGGTTTGATGGTATCCAGGAGTCCAAACATTACCATCATAGCCTCTTTCTGCACCAACTGAAGAGTGAGCTCTTATATGAGTAAAACTTCATCTCCAAGACTTCTAGAAAACCAAATCCATAATTATTTGGCTCACTCATGGTGATGCCAACACAAAATTATTCCAAACCTCAACCTTGAATAGGAGAAGGAGAAATAAAATCCTTTTCCTCAAGGATGATGCGGGTAACCCGGTACAAGGTGAAGAGTAAATCACTGTCCATATCACCAAATTCTTCATCACTCTCTACACTACTGAACGTAGTAGCTCCAAGAGGTGTCAACCCTGGCCAGGAGACCAACCCCACCCTAACTGAGGATGCTAAGGTCAATTTAATAGTCCACTGAGAGATAGTGAGATTATCAAACCTCTAAACTCCTTTCACCCTATGAAAGCACTGGGCCACGATTTGTAATAAAACCATTGAGTTCTTCCAGAAGGTTTTCATAGATAGATGCATCCCTAAAGAGGCCAATGCTGCCTACCTTTGCCTCATACCCAAATGCTCCAATGCCAACTCCATTAGGAATTTCAGACCTATTGGCTTATGTAACTTTTCCTACAAGCTCAGTACTAAAATCATAGTCAATAGGATCAAGCCCTACCTGGACCTCTTGATTGGACCAACCCAAACTAGTTTTCTAGTTAATAGGAGGGTTACAGACAATGTTGTCATTGTCCAAGAATACATTAGATATTTTAGCAAAATAAATGGAAACAAGGGCAACATGATCCTCAAGATTGACCTGGAAAAGGCCTTTGATGAGATTGAATTGTCCTATATCTATGACACCATGCTTTTGTTTAACTTTCCCCAAAACATGATAGACCTTATCATGTCTTGTATAACTACTTCCTCCATCTCCATACTAATCAATGGGAAAGTTTCACCGTACTTTGAGCCTAGCTAGGGCATAAGGCAGGGTGACCCCATATCCCCCTACCTTTTTATCCTATGCATGGAAAGACTCTTCCAGAGCATTAATAAAGTTGTCATTCAAAAAGATTGGGACCCCATCAAGATCATACTAATGGGTCTAAAATGTCTCATTTGTTCTTTGTTGATGACCTCACCCTATTTGCCCAAGCTAGTCCTAAAAATAGTAGAACTATCCTCAAGATCCTTAATGACTTTTGAAAAGATTTAGGGTAGAAAATGAACAACATCAAGTCTAAAGTCATTTAATCTAGGATTTTCTCTACCATAAATATTGATGACTACTCCAGTATCCTCAATATTAGGAAAGGGGAAAATTTTGGCAGGTAACTTGGTTTCCCCATCCTCACCTATATACCTACTCATGTTGATTTCCAATATATACTTGACTCTATGAGCAATAAGCTAATTGATTGGAAAACTCACTTGCTTAACATGATTGGAAGGATGTCCTTACAAAATCCACTCTGAGCAGTATACCAACTCATGCCATGCAATATATTAAGCTTCTTCATAAAACTATAGAAATCATCAATAAGATCCAAAGAGACTTTGTGTGGGGTAGCACTTCTGACAAAAAAAAGACTCCACCTTATGAGTTGGGGCAACATAACCAAGACTAAGAACAATGGTGGTCTGGGGATCCATAAGGCTGAAAATAGAAATAAGGCCCTTCATGCCAGCCTAGCATAAAGATTATTTAGAAACTCTAACTTACTCTGGGACAAAATTCTTACCACCAAATACCAAAGTAAGAGAGAAGTCAATACCAAAAGGATAGTGTCCAACACCTGGAAAAACATTCAAGAGGAATGGAAAAAATGCTCCAAGGGTCTTACATGGTCAATCCATAGGGAAATAGAGCTAAATTTTTCTATGATTCTTAGATCCCTCACACCGAGCCCATAAGACACCACATTTAAGGTCCTCTAACTCATGAGAAGAGGCCCTAAAAGTAGAGAGAGAGACTTTTAATGGGGTATGGGATTTGAGCAAACTCTCTTTTGAGCTGCCTAAAAAGCTCACCCAACTAATAATGACCACCCCGCCTCCCCCTTAAGTGACAGAGATTATCACCCCTACTGGAAATTAACTAGTACTGGGAGATTCACCACTAGAAACATATACGATGCCATTACCAATAATCAGGACAACCACTGAGGGGAGGACAATGAGCATTTTAGCGCAATCTAGAAAGTTAATGCTCCAAATAGGATAAGAACCTTCCTGTGGATTCTCACCCTAGGCAAGCTCGCCATTAATGCCTACCTTAGTCGAATAGGCATGAACATTAACCCTTAATGTCACTTCTGAGAGCATGGGTTAGAAACCTCAAACCATATCTTTTTCTAATATAGTAACTGCAATACCCCGTGTTTAGAAGTCTTTGTGCATCATACAACTCATTTTATTGAGTCGTACATACAACATATGAGTCTTATGTTGTAGTCGTATTTAATCTAATGTGACATAGTAGACATTCTATTAAAGGTATAACTCGACCCTTAGAGTCGTAAGTTTTCTATAAAAGTCATATGAAGGTGAGTCGTGAGGTTAATAGCCTAGGCTTTCTAAGTTTCTATCCAAGTTACAGTGGGGGCTACAAGTCGTATTGTGATATTACTAGTATAAGGTTTTAACTCGTATGATGACCAGTGTATACCATCTTGATTGTACCAAGCTTATGAGTTATGAGGCTTAGTCATACCCTCACCATACAAGTCATATGGTTGACTCGTGAAGACTGATGACTAAATTCTGTAATTTTAGTTAAAGGGCTTTTTAGTCTTTTCCCTCATATAACTATTGCCCACAACCCACAACCTATAACCCTCAAAGAGGAGTTATTTTTCTCTATTCCTTAATCAATTAACAACATCATATCTCCTTCCATCTTCAAGAACATTAAGATTAGGGTTCCTCTCACAAATTCATGTTTTAAGCCCTAAGGTTCAAACTCTCTTCACAAGATGAGAAATTTCAGGTATGTGGGGTTTATGAACAAGGGTAATCCTCCATCCTTGAGCCCAAAAAGCATGTTTTTTAGATTGAATTACTTATTTTGAATTAGGGTTCATACTCAAATAACCATATTCTTGAAGTATGACACTATTATGTGATTAAAAACTTTATGACACTATTATGTGATTGAATGTTTTAAGTGAAACAAGGTTTATATATATTCATGCTTTTACTTGTGAAGATTTATATTGTGAATTGATTTTCATTATCTTGACTGGGATATTGTTGAAATATTTCAAGGTGATTATTAAGAATAATGTTTTGTTATGAGTTTCTATGAAACCAAGCATGAATTCCCTGTCCTAAGTACAAGTACTGAGTTTACAAGAAGTTTATGTTCTTAAGTTCCATTGAAGAAAAGCTTGATCTTTTGATCTAAAGATAAGACATGAAATTCATAACTGTTCATCTTGATTATGATTTAAAGTAAAGAAAAGTAGAATTATTTTGCATTCTATAAACTCTTATGCTATTTTAAGGTAGATTTCTTAAGTATGAGCATATAAGTATTCTGAGAGTAGTATTTAGCACCGAGAAGGGAATGCGAATAGTTGTATACTAAATTTTTGGAAACTATGAGCCACGTAGGTTAAGATTTTTTCCAATATGAATGAAGTTCAGTGATCACTTAAGTTGAGGTTCTATTCTAATGGCAAGGGTGCTCTCCCCAACGTGGGTGAGACGTTGGACTCCATGGTAGCTCGCATGGCTTGTGTCGGTTAGAAAAATCTCCCATAAGAAACAATAAAAGTAAAGACTTTAGAAACTAAGTGTTATGGCTCACTAAGTTTACTCACATGTTTTATTATTCATGTTTCTTAATGTTACAATCTTTTATTTTATTCAAGCTCAAGGTGAGTCATTTATGCTTAGCATGCATCATTTAAAAGTTTACTTATATATCTACTTATTGTTTTACTTGTGCATTTATCCCCACATACTCAGTAAATTCCAGAGGTACTAACCCGCATATATGTCTATGTGCAACATAGTCTTATAATATAGGTTTTGGTGCTCGTTTCCAGCAGCACAATTGACTACAGGCATCATCACCTACATCCCGACTTTTAGTGAGTCCTCATAGTCCGAGGACCCAAATTATCAGACTTTGGTTCAGTGATGCTAGTAATTTAGTTATTTGATTTCCATTTATGTTTAGGTCCGATGGGGTCTATCCCAGTGTCTCTCTAGTCAGTAGTAGAGGCTTGTCAGACTGTGTATGTTTAAGATCAAAAAGGTTGTCTAAGATTTCTAAGTTAAAGACTTTCCTTAAGATATGGAATCGTTTACCTTCAGTTTCTATATACGTTAGTTCACTTTTCATGTGAGTTTCAAGATAAATAGATATCATGGATTAGCTTAGAGATATTCATAGTCTTAAGCACCATGTGACGTCCGGGGGGTACTTTTGGGGTGTTACATTAACACAGTAGACTTCTAGATCAAAATTCAAGAGAAAACTAGATTCCCCATCATGCATCATATCCACCTCTTGAACAACATGAATTGGGTAAAGTGTTGCGTAGATGTTAATGACAAACCCTTTAACCCCTATACAACCTGGGGCACCATCATCTCCCAATGTCTTTGGATCACAAGAAATAGCAACCAATTTAACTACAAAAAGGAGAATATACCAGTTGAGATTCCCATTAACCATGTTGTTGAATACAGCCTCCCCATTCAGAAGTATAAACACCATAAAGAGAAGGCTTAGATAACCCTCAAATCGGAGTCGTGCCCTCCCCAATGTTTTAAAATTAACTCAAATAGTTCTTGTAGAGGTGAAGTGGGGAAATTTGGTCTGGGGGAAGTTATTAAAGACTATGAAGAAAACTGGGTTATAGGGTTCTATGAAGATTCCCCGTGCTACCCCTATCCAAGCAGAATCATGGCCCTCGAAAGAGGTCTGGCACTTGCAGCAGCTAATAACATCAGGCCTATCCATATAAGTATTGATTCCTTAACATTTACCCAACTACTAAATAAAACTAATTCTCACTACCATAATTTGTTGTATGAATGTAGGTCATTGATGAAGAAACTCCAGGCCCCTCCATCCATCCACATTTTTAGAGAGCGGAACAAGGTAGCTGATGCACTTGTGAAGATGGGACAAAGCTCCATGGAGTTCAAATCACCACATATTTTTTCTATCCCCTCCCCTCTCCACAGTGTTCAATTTAGTTCAAGTGGACCTATTAGGAACTACTTCTATAAGAACAATTAACTTAAATTCAAGTAAACTAGTATGTCGGGATGTCGCTACTAATGTGAACAACTTTTGTCGAACTTCTTAATTATTAATATATTAACTCCCCTTTCAACCCAAAAAAAAAGATATTGAAAGAACCCCACTGATTAATCAAAATCATACAATTTTAGAAAGTCTATTACGAAGGGGGAGGCTAAAAAAATTCTATTTTTTCATGTAGAATACAGTTAGATATATACACGTTATGGCCGAGTGTTGTGCTTTTATTCTAAAAAAATTTTATGACATGTTATATTATGTTATGTTATATTATTGTATTTGCATTATTAATACTCTTTGGAAGACTAGACTAGGACACTAGGTGATAGATAAATGTTTAGTCTTTTCCTGACGGGTAACTATTGACAAACATATATTTTAAAAAAAAAATCATTGGTACATCACCGAGGCTTCAAGTATCCGAAATACCTTAGGATTGAAAATGATATATCTTTCCTAACATAAATTGACAACATATTCAGGAAAAAAATAAATTATTCCAGTTTTTTTTCACAAAGAAGTTCGCTCCGACAGCCTGACAAGTCATCTACTTTTACACTCCCCACATTCCTCCATTGAATTATTCCAGAATATAATATCAATTATTGAATAAAAAGAATAATTTTTAGGTCGTTGTAGCTTCGAGTTTTAAATCCAAACCAATCCAATCACCTCTCTAGTCATCCCTAAATTTAATAATATATAGTTTGAAATTAGCTTTTTCATTTTTTTAGTAGGAGTGCTCCTGTGTTAGCAGGACAATTTGTGCAAAAACTAGGTTCGTGTGAACGTTTTCAACTAACTAAAACCGTACATCAAAAAAAGATAAATTGAAAATTTTCAAATTTCGAATTAAAGATTCATTTGAGTCTTAGGAAGAAAACATTTGTTGGAATAAGAATCACAATAAGAAAATCGAGATAAATAAATGTGATGGATTTGTCTGCTTCAAGGATTGTTTGAGAGGAGAATTGGAATGACTTTTTATTAAATAATTTTAGTGTCGTATTACTTTGACTAATCTAAATTCATGCCCAAATTTTTTTTTTAGGAAAACGGACATGGGCTGACCTTTTTTTAAAAAAATGGTCATAATTTGAAAAGATGGACAATTGTAGCCAGTCGAGGGTAAATCTAAAAAATAGACCCAAATTAAGGTGGCTTTCAAATTTTAGCCCCAAATAAAAAAAAAAATCCTTAAAATAGCCTTTACCTATTAACTAGTATTTCTAGGGACAAAATTGCCCTTGATAAAAAAACTTCATATTTATATCTTTCAACTTTTATTTTTTTTCTCTTTTTAATTCTACATTAATTTTTTTTTCCTTTTTTTTTCATTTTAGTTTTTTCTCAACCCTTAATTTTTTCCTTTACACCTTTCAACGTCTACTTTTATAAAAAGAAAATTTTTTTTTCTTTGATTTTTGTTTTTTTATTTTTAAATTTTTCTCGACCTTTATTTTTATTTAATCTTTCTTTTTTTATCAATCTTTGCCTTTTCCTATTCTCTCTCAACTTCTACATTCTCTTTGATCTTTATTTTTTTTAATATTTTTCTTTATTTTCTTCTTTTTTTGCAATTTTTATTATTTTTGTTCTTTTCTTCAATTTCTTCCATTCAAGTTACATCTCCTAAGTAAGAGTTGACACTATCACATTATAAAGGTAAGATTTACGACTTTCGAACAATAAACTACGTTTTATGGGCAAGAGTTGACACTACTACATTGTAGAGGCAAGACTTATGACTTTCAAACAACAAGTTATGTTTCATGAGAAAAAGTTGACACTATCACATTGTATTTTGATTTATGCGATGTTCAACAACTATTGCCTTGGAGGCAAGATTTAGCTTAAGGACTTTCAAGCAACAAATTACACCCCACGGGCAAGATTTGACTCTACCACGTTATGTTTTCATTTATGAGATATCTACAACTATTGCCTTAGATGCAAAACTTAGCTCAAGGACTTTCAAACTACAAATTATGCCCCACGGGCAAGAGTTGACTCTACCACATTATGTTTTCATTTATGAGATATTCTACAACTATTGTCTTAGAGGAAAGACTTGGCTCAAGAACTTTCAAACAACAAATCATGTTCCACGAGCAAGAGTTGACTCTACAACGTTATGTTTTCATTTATGAGATGTTCTACAACTATTGCCTTAGAGGCAAGACTTAGCTCAAGGACTTTCAAAATACAAATTATGCCCTACGAGCAAGAGATGACTCTAACACGTTATGTTTTCATTTATGAGATGTTCTACAGCTATTGCCTTAGAGGTAAGGCTTAGCTCAAGGACTTTCAAACAACAAATTATGCTCCATGGACCAGAGTTGACTCTACCACGTTATATTTTTATTTATGAGATGTTCTACAACTATTGCCTTAGAGACAAGACTTAGCTCAAGGACTTTCAAACAAC
>NC_061111.1:29535259-29543368 GCF_002878395.1 Capsicum annuum
GATTTTATAAAATTCTAATTTAAATAAATGAATTTTATTTATAAATTATTAATTTATTATTTTATTTTTTATTTAATTGTAGAGATGATTTTTAAAATTAATAGTGGAGTTGAACTTTTTTGTTGTTGAAGTTTCTGATTATATGATATATAGCGAAATCCCAAGTCAAAATCTCATCTTCGTTGTTGAAGTTTTTGATTTAATAATAGAGAGAAGTATCGATTACCCTCCTTAACTTGTCACGTTTTATTCATAGTACACCTGAACTTTGACTTGTCCTAAATACCCTCCCTCAACTTATTTTTTTACTACATCGTGTGACCCTTTTTTTGACGATGTGGCAAAATATTTGATTACACACTCCATCACACGCGTGATGGAGTTATTTTTTGGCCAAATCATGTCCAGCGGTAAATAAAAAAGGTAAAAACTCCATTTTCCTTTAATGTTTTCAAAAAATTCAATTATCCTTCTTCCTATTTATTATCCCTCTTCCTCCATCACTTTCAATCTAAAAAAAAATTATTCTATTGCTTCTACTTTATCTACTTATTTCTAACTCCATGAATTATAATAGAAAACTTGTTTGTGCATGTGGGTCTCCTCCAATTGTGAGAATGTCATGATCGGATGACATCCCGGACGTAGATTCCTCGGTTGTATACATTATGGTATATGTAATTTTTATATTCTCTCTTCTTCCTATTTATGTTTTGTAACAAATAAATTTTATAACTATTTTTTCTTTATTTTGCAGTCTCTATTTCGAACTAGTTGCAACTTTTTTTATTGATATGATTCAGAATTTTCACATCAAGCCAACATTGTGATTTTGAATTTGTTGAAGAAGACCAACAAACAACAAAAAGAGTTGAAAGGCAAAGGGATGTTAAAGCTAATTTTATGCATTAGTTTGATATATAATGTGATGATGTTCATTTACCTTTTGTGTCATTGATTGAAATTGATTTTGTCGTATGTAATGGTGCATTCGACGGATATGGTGTATTTTTTGTTGATTAAAGCAATATATTTGTAGTTATACTTCTAATATTTCTTGATTATTGTTGGCTCTCTGTAAGAAAATGATAAGTTGGCAACAACACAACTTAAGCATAATGCAATACAATTATAGTGATACGACAAAACTTAAGCATAATGCATGTAACAACACAACTTTGTACATAATAGATGCATTTCATAGTGCTTAATTGTTTCAACTTCATGAAATTAACGGAACCATAGTGCTTAACTATTTCAACCAAAATCAAGTAGAGTACTTCAAAAAATTGACTGTCAAAACAAATAAATAACGACTAGTTCAATTATTTTGCTACAATACCACAAGTAATTACAATAGCCAATAAAGAACAACTAACAACCACCATCAGCAGAACTCTTTTCCTTAGCCTTTGCATTTTTCCTTGATGAAGTCTTTTCCTTGGTACTCTTTGATATAGATTTTCCCAACAGTTGTGCCCTTTTCCTAATTCTAGCAACTTTTGATTTGGTTTGAAATTGAAGTTCCCTTTGAGTAATAGCACGCATACTTTTTCATTTCAGTCCCATTGTTAGTTGATAACCAATATCACCAATGACATGTGCAGAACTCACTATGCCTATGCTAACCCTTCTACTGCTAGTCAATCCTTTCTGAAAAATGTATGCCTCTGTTATATTTTGACAAACTATTGCAAAAATAATTAGAAGCATCAATTTAATAAGACACCTACATTAACACAAGTATATCCAGATTTAGAAACAAATACACCTTGACCCATAATTCTTGGCCTCTTGTAACCACTTTTTCTCACCAGTTTTGTCAGTATTGGTTGTGCTATTTTTTTCCCTCTTTCCAATAGAAGTCTGTTGTGAGGCAACATACTAAAAAAAACTAGTTAACAAGTAATGTAATGATAAAAATTTTAGTAAGCTAATGAGATTATTACCTCTTTTGTGGCTCATTTTGATTTACGATTGGAATTTTGCGGACAATCTCTCTTGTTATGATTTGTTTCTTTGTAGATTGAACATGTCATTGACACCCCAAATTTTGACAACTTGCCAGATTTTGTCACTTTACCAATCTCTTTCTTTCTGTTCTTTGGTGGTCTAACAGGCATTTGTGTTACTTCAGGTAACTCAACTATAGGATTCCTGCTATTTGGCCATATTTTTATGTTTGGAATTGGCTAAATATAGTAAAAATAGGCCTTTAGATATGCCTCCTTTCTGTACCAGCTAGAAATTTCCTATGATGCATCCAAATTTAAGTAGTTCATTGTTGTTATACCATATGCATAGGGAATTCCTTTTAGTTTCCATGATCTACAACTATATTTTTTTGCCTCAAATTCATAGTATATTTGTATGCCCCTTCAGTCACTTCAAATTCTTGATCACTATTTCAGTCAATATTGCATTACATTGATATTTCTATATTTGCATTGAACAACATCATTTTCATTGGAGATATGTCATCTGTTCAAGAGTCAGTAAATGTTCTTGCCCTACTTACCCTTGTCCTCACCTTAATCTTGGTTTCTTTCAGCATTGAAATAATAGTCTTGTTCCTAGGAATAAAACTCTAAGCATTGAAACTCTCTGACATGTTATTATCCACACTGTCACACTTGAAAAGGGTGTTGAAGTTAGCCTTGTACCATCTCTCCTTGTTATAAGCTATCATATCTTCAACAATACCTCTACCGAACCTGAATAGAGCATCATGATTATACTTAAATTGTGCCTCAAAAGTTGATCTAGAATAAGCCCAAAATTTCTTCCTTCTCTCTATGCCTCTCTATTTCTTTGACCAATTAGCTAAAATATGTCTAGCACACATTCTATGCTCATATTGAGGAAGTATTTCTTTTACAACAGCAACTAATCCCTGCAGTTTTAAAACAAAAGGATGAAGTTAGTTATTTTTGGTCTAAATTAAATAAAAAAAATATTAATCAGTATAGTTACATTTTGCATGTCACTGATAATAGTGAGCTGGGAACCATCTCCTAAGGTGAGATCATCTTGTAATATCATCAAGAATTATCTCCATGTAGCCTTACTTTCTTTACCAATCACTACCCATGCTATTGAAAATATTTAATTGTTTCCATCCTTAGCAATAGCTACCAACAGCTGACATTTACAAACTCCTTTCGAAAACGCTAATCCAGTCCTTTACACTTTCTGCATCCCTCTTGAAATTCTTTTTTCATAGTATCAAAACATATGTAGAAAGAGTGAAATTGTTTCATCCCACTATCTAAATCAGTCAGCTTCACAACACAAGTACTACCAGGATTTGTTTGGAGCAACATATCCTTGTAGTCTAGGATACTGTTGAATTCAGCCACATGATCCCCTATAATTTCTTTCAAAATCATCTTTCTTGTCTTTAAACACACTGCCTTACCAACATAAACACCCAACTTTTTCCTAACCAATTCTTGAGTCTCCCACCCTTTGATAGTTGGTGGGGATATAATCCTATCTTTAAGATAATTTGACAGAAATTTTAAATTACAAAGAAAATTAATGTTGGTTCGAGTATATTTGTGCCTTGGGTTGTAGGTCTTGACAGAAAAGTTTCTAGTCCTCCCTTCTTTGCTAGCATACAACAACCATAGACAACCATATTTACATCTAACTCTTCATCTATAACTCTCATTCACATAATTGTCTAACTCAACCTCCTTCTTTATAGCATATTTAGTAACTGCTTCTTTAAACTCATTTGCATTCTCAAATACTAAACTTAGCTGCCACACAACCACTTCACAAGTTGAGTCATATACCACTGAACTGTTTTTTTTTCTTCTTTAACTTTCCTCCCCTAAATTCATCATCAAAAACAGGCAACAAATCATCATCACTTTGAAAACTATCACAATCAGAACTATCATATTATGAATCATATCATAGTATGACTCATCTTCTATCAATTTATTTTTATAATTTTTCTTACTATTTCAATATCATCAAACCCATCATCCAGTCCAACTTCACCCCAAAAAACTTTTGCTTTCTTTTTCTTCTTTTTCCTCCTATTTTCTCTCTTAAACTTTCTCACATTTTCCTTCACTATTCTCAACTCCTCATGCACATCACTTCCATAGTCAATAGATTGGTCAGAATCATCATCATCACCATCACTACCTCTAACTTCTTCTTCTTGAACAAGAGGTTCCTCTACTCTTTGAACAACACGTTCAACTAGTTCTTGGATAGGTGTTTCAAGTTCTTCTTCAATGTCAGTCCAATCTATTGAACTATAACTATCATCAACCCGAACTTCATCTGTACTTTCAGATTTGTTACAATTATTTTAAGCAGCAGCAGAAGAGAAAGAAGCCAACCCTAGATCTTGACTTTTTTCCTTGGTATTTCTACATAGAACAAAACATACCTCATATTTTTTCCTACCAGCTATAGGTATTAAAAGTCTCACCAACACTTGTAACTTGACTTTATTTCGGATTGATCCACATACTCTACAATTGAGTCCTCACATATATATATATCTATTGTGTCCCTACCTTTAAGAAATAATGCAATGTCATAAATGTCCCAATCTTTTTTGAGTTCAACCAAATCACCCTCCAAAGATGACACAACGTAAGTCCTCCCCAACTTTGTAACACCAAATGACTTTGCAATATCTGCAATTTCAGGAATTGACAAGTGATCTTCATCTACGTTATATACATATTCAGTCCTACCACCGAGGTAGATTGGACCAACTTTAATCATCAAGACACCCCCAATTTTAAATCTTAAGTTAAGCAAACTAGTAGTCATATATCAACCTATAACCAGAATAAAAATCAGCCAACTAGATTTGTCCCCAACATTTAACAATACAAGACAGTATACATGACTTATTTCGAGAGAATCCCCAAAAATACATAAATAAATTTACAAAAAAAATTAAAATTGAATAATACAATCCAACAGTGACCAAAACAACACACAAATTACAATAATAAAATGATTTTACAAAAAAATTCCTAATATTTGAACTAATTATGAGAAATTCTAATATCATGTAATCAAAATTTATGATAATTTTACAATAATTTAACAATACAAAACAATATACATGACTAATTTAGAGAAAAACCCTAAAAATACATAAGTAAATTTATAAAAAAAAATTAAAATTAAATAATACAATCCAACAGTGACCAAAACAACACACAAATTACAATAAAAAAATAATTTTACAAAAAAGCCTTAATATTTGAACTAATTGCGAGAAATCGTAATATCATGCATGCAATTTTTCTCATAATTTTATAATAATATAATCTCAGTAACACATCGACTAACAATCAATAATATGATTTCTATGCTTAAATCAGAATAGTAATCGAAAGAAAACGACTTCATTTTTAACACAATGAAAACAAACAAAAGCATATTTTTTTTAGGTAAAACTAACTTGACAAATAAAAATTTTAGTATTACTCTACTTTTGAGTAGTGAAAAACTCAAAATCTTCAATGAAATCTTCAACAGAAACTTAACCCAAAATCTTCACCACCACCTTCAACAAAATCATTACACCTTCACCAGCAACTTCAACGAAATCTTAAAAAAAACTCTTCTGAATGATCGTTCAAAATGTCGTTAGATTGTGGAGAAGAGAAATAGTTTAAGGAGCCGGTGATTTTTAAACTTAGAGAGATATGGAGAAGTGAAAGAGGGTGTAGATGAAAAACTTTTCACTTTCTTTTATTATTAACGGAGGGTCTCATGTGGATATCATATATCCACATGAAAAGACACGCAATCAAATTTTTCACGGTGTAAGCGCGTGTATTCACAATTGTGGCCTTTGGACAAAAAAGGGTCACGCGATGTAGTAAAAGAATAAGTTTGGAGGGGTGGGGGTTATTTTTGACAAGTTAAAGTTCAGGTGTACCATGAATAAAACGTGATAAGTTCAGGGGGTAATCGATACTTCTCTCTATTTAATATAAATTATGAAATTTTAAAATTTTGAATCATAATTTTAGGATATATGAATTTTGATGTATATTATAAATTGATAAAGTTATATCAATATGATATAAATTGCTATTTTTAATTTTTAAATAATGATGAAGATGAATTTTATTTTAAAAAATATTTATTTTATTTTTATTTTTATTTTTATTCAATATTATTAATTAATAAATTTAAAAATTAATTAATGAAGATATTACGACATGTTATTGATTTATATGTCATGGAGATGACGTGGAGATAATGTGGGAATGACGTGGAGATGACGTGAAATTTTTTTAAAGGAGAGTGAGCTACACGCATGGTCTGAAGGGTTCAAAATATTAGATTTTGATGGGTTGAAGGGTTCAGTGACAAAGGGCTAAGTAGAAGTTTCCACTCTACAAACGAGAACAAGTACAAGGGTCCACGAGACTATTTTGCCTAATGAATAACCAAACTAAGTTTAGTGGGATACTTCATAACAGCTCCCAAGAAAATCCAGGTGAAGTAAATACTTATTTGATTTCGTATCTACTAACTGGTACTGTTTATATTTTTACCCACTTATATAATGCTTCTAACTTGCAACAATATTGAAATTTCTATACTTTTGCAACTGGAACAGAGTGTGGGTAAATTACTGTGATGGATCATCGTTTACCGGAGACATAGAAAAAGTTAATCCAGTAAGTAACAAGTAACAATATATATATATATATATATATATATATATATCAATGTTATGTAACATGATTCTGTTTCTGATTGGAAATGTTAGGAGAAGAAACTCTATTTCAGAGGAGCAAGAAAATATTTGAAGCCATTCTGAAAGATTTATGGTACAAAAGAATGCAACATGCTGAAAATGTAGGATCGTATATACAAGGGTGGCTTAACAAATTTAGTGTCCCAAGCCAACTCTTAGTAAAATTTTTTTGATATATTCAATAAAATTAGCTTTTGTATGCACCTTTTGCGGCGTACGTGCATATCGTGCGACGAACGTGCATATCGCGCGGTGTACGTGCATATCATGCGGCGTACGTGCATATCGAGCGACGTACGTACATCTTATGTGCACTTTGTGCGTCATACGTGTATTTTGTTGTCAGTTAGTAAAGATATTTTAGAATCACATAGATATTATCGATAAAATTTGTGAGTTGTATACTATTATTGTAAACTATAAAAATATTTTAGAATCACAAAGATATTATCGATAAAATTTGTGAGTTGTATACTACTATTGTAAACTATCTTCTAACTTAAAAATGGGTGCCCCAAGAAAATTGTGGCCCCAAGCCATTGTTTTAGCGGCTTTACGATATAGCCGGCCCTGCGTATATATTGAATATTTTTAATTAAAAGAATATTTTTACTAACGTAAAATTAAACACGAAAACAAAATTAATAATGCTAGGCAATCCTGACTGGAAGTTCTGCGAGAGGGTTGGCTACAATCTTGAACTGCGACAAGTTTTAGTCCTTCTTCCCAGATGATTCTATCAAAGATAAGTGCTTTGCGAATGCAGGCTTCTTCATCAACATGTGAGCTCTCTTCTTCCATCGCCTTAATATAGAAAAATATTGATTTATGTTTGTCTTCCCATTTTCGAACTGATGTACCGTTCATGATTTATTTATACATGCAACAAGAGAATCACTGGTACTCCAAATATTCAAAAGATGTACCGGAGAGTTGTTAATTTACATGTGAGCTCCGTCTTCTTCTTTTTTTGTTTATAATAAAGTATATGCGCTTAACAAGTATAAATATGCAAGTTATATCTATCTCTTTTTCCTATCATTTCAGGGATCGGCTAAGAGTTTGCCTTCATCTTGCAAATCTGCAATGGAACCAAGTCTGGTACGTAAGAATTTAAATCTTTGTTATGTTCATATTTCCCTCTATTTATAACATTAGTTTTCCTTAATGATGGTGCAGTGCTTCTTCCCTCAACATGTTGTTCCGTATATCCAGACTCCACTCTATATATTCAATTCAGTGTCTGACTCTTGGCAGGTCAAGGAGACAAATACTAACTTCTTTGAAAGGGAATACATCTTCTTTGTAGTAGTTAAATGTTGAGAGTCATGCACTGGATCTTTAAAAGG
>NC_061111.1:29546368-29551099 GCF_002878395.1 Capsicum annuum
TGCTTATTACTTGCTCAAACATTTATATTTTTAGTTATTTTGGGTAATATTTATGAAATTGTGTTTTATTCCTGATCATCATAATGTTTTGATTTATTATAGTTGGAGTAAATGGAGGTGGATGTTCCAAAAGTTGATACCTTTAACTAAGTTTATACCAATTTTTCTTTTTGGGGTAAATCGTCGAGCTTTTATTAATAACCAAATTTAACAATATACAGAAACAGCAGCCTGGACGGCTGCCTTCTCAAAATGTAATACTCCTAGCTTTACTACACATAGCCATACAAATCAAACTAAAGCCTATGAAACAAAAAATTGATAGTCCTACTCCTGCACTAAGGAATGTGTTAGAGTCTTTACAACACCACTCCCCATTTAGCATTGTTTCTTCCAAGTATCTGAAAGTGCAACACCATATCCTTGATAAACTGGTCAACTTGAAAAGTCCTTTGATGAAATTGTATCTGCTTCCGAGCTCTCCAAAGCATGTTGACAACCAAAGCATAGGTAAAGCTAGCATTCTCAACAAAGACAGTGTTACTCCTTGCCAGTTTGCCAATCATTTCACTTCCTCATCCCAATTCATGATGAGCCTCCCATATCCCAATCAAAAGCACATAAGACTCCAGAATCCTCTACTAATAACACATTAAAAAATGGATGGGAGAAGGATTCCAGATACTGTCCAAAAAAGGTGCAATCAGTTGATATATCAATGCCACATTTACTCAACCTCTCAACTACGACAAGCCTTTTCTGAAAAGCCAAACATAAAATAAACTTATATCTAGGATGTATTCTGGGATGTAGAGCAATGTATTTCCAGTCAACACTAGGATGAGTAGGCAATAAGGAAATATACATCCTGTGAATAGAAAGTTTGCCCCCATGTTGCATCTGCTCAAGCTGTGCAGTAGCTGCCCCATGGCAATAAGTTTGTACTAAGTTGTTAGAGTTAAACTACTAACTTTATGTTTTTTAAAGATAGTTTTAGTATACAATTATCTTAGAATGTTTTATTTTGAGCTGGGGATCTATCAAAAACAACCTCTCTATCTCATATTTGAGGCTGTAGTATCGACTTTGTACACTTACCCTCCCCAAACCCCACTTGGTGGGCATATCCTGGGTATGTTGTTGTTGTTATTGGAGTTGGAATTGGCCATCGATATTTTCCGGTATACTAGCCTCAAAACTACTTGTGAGATGTTGAACTGATATATTTTTTCGATTTAAATAGTATCTAAGTATGTGTGAAACAAATATATAGTTTTCATAAAATTGAATAGATGTTTTGCCTCATAAGTCTGTGACCTTTATTGATAATCATTATACACTACTACAAAAATTCCCTTCTGACACAATTATTTACTAGCACTAGTTTATTTAGACCTTATTTGTTTGTACTTAATGAGGGTTTGAATTGTTAGCTGTGACATACCTTAATTAAGTTATTGAACTTTGATTACAGGATTTTGGTTACTAGCAAGAGTGATAGCTGTCACATTTTGTGTGACATTGGCTGTATCAATAGCTTCATAATTAGACGCAACACGGATGGCTGCATTTGAAGCGTTACACCATTCTTGCTACTTCTATTGCTGAGAAGGACTTCCAGAAGGCGAAGGTTACAGGAGTTCGAGTCCTTCAGTTACTATCTAATAAGTAGCGCTAAAACAATTTGTCTTAAGGTTACTAATTTTAGATATCGCCAAAAAATTAAGGTGATACTAATAAAGTTTTTATTATGCAGATAGAATTTGTCTTCGGATTTGGACTTGCTTTGCTAGTCGGAATTGATTTATATTTTGGATTAGGGGTATTTTCAAAGGAAAAAATTGTTATCCGCCTCATAACCATTGCCATCCCGGTACATTCAATAAACAATACCAGAATTTTTTTTCAATTATTCTTCTTTTCTTTCAAAATTTTCTAACTATTTTTCCCCCTTATGTTCCCATCTTGATCAGTTTGTTGCTGGTACACAATCAAATCAGTAGCATTTGTGTTAGATGGTGTCAACTTTGGAGCAAATGATTTTGCATACTCTGTATATTCCATGGTTAGCACGCTGCGCGCTTGTACGACTAACTTTTCTATTGAATTTAATTCATGCAAACCGTTAATATAACTTTTATGTAGGTTTTGGTTATTGCAATAACCATAACCTCTTGAAATATTAAGTTGCTCTTTATGATGAACTTAATATGCTCAGTGTTGCATCCCTTGTCTTGTTTATCTTAGTGTTTGTTTAGTCTGATTTGTGTTCTAGTTGGGATTCTGTACAATTATTACAGTCAAAGAAGTTAGCCTGACTCAGTTTCTTTTTAATAGTTGTCATTGTATACATTGTGTTTTAGTTAGATTGACGTTAGTATAAATTTTCACGTGAAGTTAGTTTGAGAAGAAGAGATATTATATGTGGCTCTCCTTTTTCAGCGCAAAAGTGTTTGTAAGTTGATCAAACTTATTATAAAGATAGCTATCTATTTGTTCTGTTTTACTGTAGTATTAGCCATAAGAACATCAATTGTTGCAATAACTCTTGAACTTCATCTTGCATATAGTATTTAATTTGTATTTTGTAGATTGTCGAAAAGGCGCAGAATTGTTGGGTTAGCTCTTTCCCTCAATAACAATTTCAACATTTTCATTCTTTTGAGACAATATGTGAGAGCTTATTTACACCAGAAATATGTTATTAGAATGCATTGGAGCACTCACTTAAACGTCTTCTTTGATGATTATCATCACTATATAACCTCATTATAGCTTGTTTTTCCTTTTAACTTTATTGTGTTTGTTGTAAAAAAGTTATGTAATGTGGATGCTTTAAGTTTTAGCTATACAATTGTGTATTTGAAATTTATTTTTGACAAACTTTAATGTCAAATTGAATGGAATAAGTTATTTTTAAATCTTATTATGTTGTTTTCAATATAATATGAATGAATGTTTGAAAATTTTGAAATGTCTTGAAAGCAATAGATTTTGTTGGCGAAATCTTCATCATCACTAACAAATCAAATTTCTTGTTATCAAAATGCAATAAAAAAAATTAGCTCCAATTATTGTGTCACTAGCTATACTTGAGTTTTAAAAGTATAGTTACAATTCATATTTTGTGGCAAATATTTCAAATAACAGTTACGCTTTTTTTTTTTTTTAAATTGTAGCTAAATATAAGTATTGTCACGGGACTAAGTTATAAAAATAGCCACGCAAACTGAAGTTGCATGACAATTACTTTTGCTATAAATACAATATTTTGTGGCTATAAGGTGAAGATAGCTACAAAATTTTCTCATGATGGCAAAAGAACAACTGAATATTTTGCACTATCTTGCGGAACAAAATTTAGCTTCAAAATCTTGTGAGAAATACAATATTTTGCACTTTCTCCTTGTTTTGTAACTTTCTGCCACTTTCTCCTTGTTTTGTTCGAAGAAGACAAAACAAAAAGTAGAGCCCATTTGGATAAGCTGAAAAAAAGCAGCTGAAAAAAATACTTTTGAAAGTGTTGAACTTATTTTAAAAATAAACATTTAAGTGTTTGGATAAAAGTGCTGAAACTTAAAAAAAGTTATTGATGTGTTTGGTAAATAATGCTTTTAAGCATTTATCTTTTGTTAAAATGACTGAAATACCCTTATAGTTGTTAATAATATAGAGTTGATTATTAATAATTTTTATTGCTAAAATGATTCAAATTAATATATATATATATATATATATATTAAAAAAATATTTTCATGAATGACTATTAATTTGTGCGCTAAAAATATTTTTTTTAAGAGTTTAAAGTGTTGAATGTTTGTGTTTGAAAAATATAATTATATATTAAAAGATTATTTATTTCTTCATGATTACATTAAGATTTCGTATCATTAATTTTTTTTTATTCAAAGCGGGGCTAATCAGCCCATTTATTTATTTGAAAGACAAAATAAGATTGTTGATTAAGGATGAAATTGGAATAACATATAATTGCTAGGGACAAAATAGTAATTTATATAATCAACTTAAAATTTCAAAAAAAATAAGCACCTACTTGGCTGCTTCTTGATTTTGGCTTAAAAAAAAGCCAAAATCAACTTATTTTAAGAAACTTATAACTTTACCAACCATTATTATAAGCAATAAAGTGCTTATAAGTTGTTGTTTTGACCAACTTATAAGCACACCCAAACACCTTCTAGTAAATTTCTTTTCCTACTCTAACCTTATAACGATTCTTGTAATACACAAGCCACCATTCGATAAGAAAACTCAGCCAACGCAGAACGCTAAATTCATACACCAAATTTTTTCAGAAAAATAAAACTAGAAAAACAAATAACCTGGCTCTGATGTTAATGTTGAATCTAATCAAATACATAGTTTTTAGGATTATTAAGTTTGTTTCACTAGTCTAATAGTATAATCACATGTGTAAAACACGAACCATACCGAAAGTTTACAGTCTATAAATCATACCTTATTACAGAATTGTTTCAGTATTTCTCGGAGAAGAAATCTTCAAAGAATCATTTGCAGGAACTTGAGTAATTTGAGAAGAAAGAAGAATATTTATCTGTTGTTTTTGCTTTCTTGCGGAGAATGAAAAGATACATTGGATTCTCATGTGAGAAACCTTTTATAATTCTGAAGGGACACCTATTCAAATAGTTGTGTCTCTTCCTTTTTCTGTTAGACACAACTTTTCAACTTTATATTTCAACAGACATG
>NC_061111.1:29554099-29562850 GCF_002878395.1 Capsicum annuum
TTTTTCTGTTAGACACAACTTTTCAACTTTATATTTCAACAGACATGTTTTTCTCTCTTTTATATATTAATATATTGTAACACCCCGTGGTTTTCCTGGCTCGGTATCACTTCATGGTATGCTTAGAGGGGTACTCATCTAAAAAGTTTTCTAAGTGTGGAAAGGGACTTAGTCTCATTTTGAGCTCCAAATCTTTGAAGAATTATTTCACGACCTTCCCGACCTTCAATAGTTAATATTTTAGCTAAATCATGATCCGAGAGGTTAATATGTGTTTCCGGATAGGTTTTGAATTTTTCGAGTCGCGTTTAGACCTTGTTTGGTGTCCTAAAACAGTGGTCCAACGCGATCATAGCGCGCCGCGTCACCCATCACGTTGGTCAATTTTTGTGTAGGAACTGCCAGGCAAATGTACTGAGGCTTGGCGCGATTAGGGCGTGACGCGCTGCATCGCCAATCGCGTCGATGCCCAGTTGTTTCAGTTTTTAAAATTCGCGTCCAAGGGGGGGGGGGAAATTTAGTCATTTTCCTCCACCCCTTTTCAGCTTTAATAAAGAATTTAATCCCCAAATCACCAAAATACATGATATTTTCTCACAAATCACTCAAGAATACTTTCTAGGGTTTCAACCCAAAAATCCAAGAGAACTCAAAATTTAATAGTCACTTTTTAAAATTTCTTCAAGAATCGGAATCCCCAGACCAAAAGCTTCAAGAATCACCCATCAATAGTTCGAATAGCATCCCTAAAGCAAGAGTTCATCCAAAAGTCATAATTTAAGGTACGTGAGGTTTATCCTAAAACTGCATGGGCTTGTTGAATCTCTTGAATATGATTTAAAGCTATCAAGCATGAATTTATAAAGGGGTTTTGGATCCTATGTTTTAAGTTATGCATTAGAACCTTTTAATGGTAGAATTGTTTTGGCCTTGTGGTCTTTTCCCTTAAATTGATTTATACCTATATGTAGATGTATGAAATTGAAGATTTGATTGAGAGCATTATTATTGAAACCCCTCTCTTTTGATGAATTAGAGTTTATGAACTTATTGGGAATGATTTGAAATACATGGTTTATGATTTGAAAGTGGTCTTTTCAATATTCAAGTATTTGACATAATTTAGAGATGATGAGAGGGAGTTTCTTGTTATACCTATATGCTTGTTTTAAAAGAGAGAATTGCATGTTATTGAGTAAATTGACATGACCACTTTATGTTATTGAAATATTAACAAAGAGAAAGTTCCTTGCATGTGTTTACATGAATTTAAAGAAAGAATTCTTTGAACTGATTTATTGATATGGTGGTCCCAAACTTATGTTTTGAAAACAGAGATTTTAATATGCTAATAATGGCTCAGAGATGTGACTTGCAAGTCAATGATATGGCGATACCATATAAATATATGCCATAACAGAGCTATAGTTTTAGAGTTTGATTTCAGAGAATACATGTTTTAAAGAGTTAAAAATGGGCTTAAAGAGGGTTAGGTGGTTACCCAAAGAAGGCTTGAGTTCAAGTAACTCTTAGCCCAAAACCGTGTTTTGCCGATACGAGTTCATTATTTTCCCAAGAGGGATTATACGGTGTCCTAGTGCCCTGTGGCGTACAGAGACAGAGACTCCAACTCTTACGACAAGCTTGGGTTGGGGCTTGACTGCCGAGTTAAGGGCAGATTCCAATAGCCCATGGAATTTCAGAGTTGTAGGGTATACCACCTAGCACAGAAGTAAAATAAAGAGTTAGTCACAGAGTTTTCAGATGATTGTTCAGAGTCTTTTAAATATGCCCATGTATTTTCTCATTATATGCTATGTTAATGAATTGTTTTCAAGTTGTTCTCACTTATGTTAAATAAAAATTGTTATTTTGGATTTGCTCTGCATACCAGTACAATTGTGTTGACCCTCTACCTTTCAGGGTCTGAGGCTCAGTCTAGAGGTCCTGCTAAGCCGTAGATTTTTCAGATTGAAGTGAAGTGTGCAGTTGGTGAGTCTTCTTTATTCCGAAAGGCCTATGTCTTTCAAACTTTTGTTATTTATGTTGGTTTTGGTTCACTGGGGGCCTTATCCCAGTTTTCAGACAGCTTTGTTTCGTATGTAGTAGAGATTTCATAGACTGAGTCAGATATTCTCTAGATGTTGTTGAATTGCAGTCTTCATTATTATTTTGAACTCAGAGTAAGACCATGGTTCCATATTGATTTATGTTCTCCGCATCTTCTATTGTTATATGAATATTGTGCGTGATTACCAGATAGAGAAGGGCATCCGGGCCTTCATAGTTCGGGATGTTCGTCACGGCTAGGGTCCCAACTCGGGTTGTGATATATATATAGATAAATAATAATATATTATTTATCTCTTAATATGGATCCGGATTGACCCACATGAATGACCCGATCCGATTTCCTTCAAACTCTCAATATAGAAATTGACTAAATAACCAAAAATTAATAGAATTGTAAAACCTTTTGCATAATTAGCATCAAGACACTTTAATTAGCACGGGTATATGATATTCTTTTTACTCGTATATGATAATCTTAAGAGTGAGTTTGTGGTCACTACGATGGAAAATAACCTGATTGAGTCCATTTAACATTAGTAATGTCCCAGTAGAAGCAACAAAACTTTCCACCAACATCAAAATTGAGAAATTATCTAAATTGCTAATGGGTGGTGCAATGAAAAATGATCAAAGCGATCTTATCTTGGCTTACTCAATACCAATCAGTTGCAGCAGTAATAGTCACGTGGAGGTGTGTACACAATGATCTCGACAATCTACATCTTGATCAGAAAGATTCTCTAATGGTAAAAAATATGTTGGATAGTGAGCAACATTTCCAAATTGTTCAATGATACTAGATATGAAATATCTCACTGCTTCAAGGAGGCGAATCAATTGGCAGATAACTTGGTCAAACGAGCATCGATAAGTGGAAATAGCACCTTATATCATTCTCAAAATGAGCTACCAAGAGAGGCAAAAGGACTATTTCAACTTGACAAAAGACAAGTCCCAACAGTGGGGAGAGATGTGTAAAAGTGCAATTTCTTTGTTAGTTATCTTTTAGTCGGAAAGGAATTTGAATAACTTACTTCCTTTCCTAGATTGCTAGACAATTTCTTCTGTAGAGGCAAGGTTCCATATCTAACTTTTGTCATTGTAAGTTTTTTGCTTATACATATTACATGGTAGGGGTCAAGACAAGCCCCCCACACTATAGACTCATAACCTATGGTGATGACTGTTGTTTCGGGTACATAATCTGTACTTTGACAAAATAACTTCAACACAAGTTTAAGATCATATCAAGAACACTTATGAAGTTTTTAACACCTTCAACACAATATAAAAAATGATCTTTCAATAGAAGTGTGTTAGTCAGTCTTTTAAAGAAAAGAGATGAAGCAGAATAAGCCAAGTCCTCCAAATTCACGACGTGTCCTTAAGGAAATAATCCCCCTCAAGTACTCGAGGTTGCAGAATTTTCCTCCAAGAATAAAATGGCTTCACAATCAGACTGTAGTGGTTCCTCAAACATTTTGGTTTTCTTCGAATCCACTCAACGGGAGATGATCACACGGAGTTTTTAGAAGTAAGAGAAATGTTTTTCAAGTGCAGAAATTTCGTACTAAACCTGTGGAAAAATGCAGGTTTATATAGCCATGAAGTGCCTCTTCAAAATAAGGCAATGGTTCATCGGAAAGGTGCATATTTTCAGAATAGTTATGGCTGTTCATTCGAAACAATATGTCTTTTTCGAACAATCACAACCATCCGAATAATCACCCCCTTTCCAAAATAGTATGTCTTTTCCTTGAAGGATTGTGTCCTTTCATTTTTCATTCACACCAATTGAACCCAAAAATCCCCCACATGAATGGGGAATAGCTATTCTTTATAAAATTTTACGGACAAGTATGTGATCATCGAGCAAAGATTGCATATGGATAAGTGGGTTTCCCTTTAAACTTTTCGTAGTGAACATGCATCGGATGCACTCGGTCAATCGGTTGATTTGATATCTTTGAACCGTCGAGCTTTAATGTACACCTAGACAACACATGTCACACAACCAACCTTTTACATTTATGGTTCTCACAGTTTTGTTTGTTTCAGCCATGAACAAGTCTCGATTTCATGAGAGCTTAGAGAATAGGCCTTTACTAATATTCTTATTGAAGCGACTTCCACTTCACCCTCACATAGGTGATTTCTAAACGTTCAATTCCTATAGATTAAACTATTTGGCCAAATCTTCCAAATTTAGATAATCATTAAAAGACTTCACACATTAAGTTTAATCCTTATTTACTAAATATTATCTACATCATGAGAATGGGTTGGGTATATTGATAATGTTGAACCTATCAAATACAACTTTGTTTGATCTTCTTGAACCTAGTTCTTGGGATCTCCAGTCTTCTAGGTAGAATTACCGCTATTCTGACTTGTCCTAGGCATAAACCTATTCCCTTGGATGTTCTCTCAACTCCCTCTCTAGATAGGCCTTTTTTAAGTGATCCGACATATTTTCCTTTGACTTCACATAGTCAACAGTGATAATTACACTAGAGATAAGTTCTCTAACGGTATTATGTCTCCCTCTTATATGACGAGATTTACCGTTATACATCATGCTTCCTGCCCTAACTATTGCCGCTTGGCTATCACTGTGTATACATACTGGTGCCACTGGGTTTGGGCCAATAAAGAATATCTTCCAAGAAATTTCAGAGCCATTCTGCTTCTTCACCTGCTTTATCTAATGTGATAAATTTTGATTCCATTGTAGAGCGAGCAACACATGTTTGTTTGGACAATTTCCAAGAGACTACTCCTTCACCGATAGTAAATACATATCCACTTATGGATTTTACTTTATTCAATCCGGTGATCCAATTTGCATCACCATATCCTTCAATTATCGAGAAATATTTATTATAATGCAAAACATAGTCTTGAGTGTATTTAAGATATGCCAAAACTCTTTTCATTACCATCCAATGATTTTTATTTGGATTACTCATGTACCGACTTAACTTACTAATAGAACATGCTATATCTGGCCGTGCACAATTTATGATATACATCAAACTTCCCAACACTCTTGCGTAGTCCAACTGTGAGTTACTTTCACCTTCATTCTTTTGAAGTGCAAAGCTCACGTCCAATGGAGTCTTGACAATACCAAATTCCAAATACTTGAATTTGTTAAGTACCTTTTCGATTAATGAGACTGTGACAATGCCAACCCTTGTGGAGTTCTACGAATTCTTATTTCTAAGATCACGTCCGCAACTCCAAGATCTTTCATATCAAACTTTCTCTCAACCATTCATTTCGCAGCATTTATGTCAGAAATGTCTCTACTGATGATCAACATATCATCCATATACAAACAAATAATGACCTTGTGATTTGGAGTGTCTTTAATGTTAGCACATTTATCACATTCATTTATCTTAAACCTGTTTTCCAATATAGTTTGGTCAAACTTCGAATGCCACTATTTAGGTGCTTGTTTTCGTCCATAAAGCAACTTAACTATTTTGCACGCCTTATTTTCCTTACTAGGAACCACAAAACCATCGGTTGTTCTATGTAAATTTCTTCCTCCAATTCTCCATTTAGAAAAGCTATTTTCACATTCATTTGATGAATTTCAAGAATATATACCGCCACCAAGGCAATTAACATCTGAATTGACGTTATCCGTATTACAGGCAAGTATGTATCAAAGTAATCAAGGCCTTCCTTCCGTTTAAAGCCTTTTACTACAAGTCTTGCCTTGTATTTGTCAATAGTACCATCCACTTTCATTTTCCTTTTAAAGATCCATTTAAAACCTAAAGGTTTATTTCCTGGACGAAGATCAATCAACTCCCACGTATGGTTGCTTAAGATTGAATCAATTTCACTATTGACTATCTCTTTCCAAAAGGATGAGTCTGTAGACGACATCACTTCTTTAAATGTTTGAGGCTCATTTTCTAAGAGAAATGGTAAAAAATCTTATCCAAATGAATTTGAAGTTCTTTGACGTGTACTACGTCTTGGATTCTCATCATTATGACATCCTCACTTGGTTTATCTTGAGATCGTTTAGACTTTCCACTAGATTGTTCATGTCTAGTTTTATACGAATAAATGTGTTCAAAGAATTCAACATTATCTGATTCAATTACCATATTTTTAGTGATATCCGGATGTTTGGATTTATGAACTAAAAATCGACATGCTTTACTACTATTAGCATATCTTATAAACACGTAGTCCATTGTTTTAGGTCCTATTTTTACCCTTTTAGGCATAGGAACTTAGAATTTCTCTAGACACCCCCACACTTTGAAATATTTCAAGTTGGGTTTCCTTCCTTTCAATTTCTCATATGGAATTGATAGTTTCTTACTGTGGGGAACTCTATTGAGTATTCGGTTATCTATAAGGATAGCTTCCCCCCATAAGTTTTGTGGTAAACCTGAAATTATAAGTAAGGCACTCATCATTTCCTTTAAGGTTCAATTTTTCTTTTCCACAATTTCATTAGATTGAGATGAATATGGGGCATAGTTTGATAGACAATTCCATTCTCTACACATATTTCTTCTAAGGGAGATTCATATTCTCCAACCCTATCACTTCTTATCATTTTGATCTTTTTCTCTAACTGATTTTCAACTTCAATTTTATATTGCTTAAATGTATCTATTGCTTCATCCTTACTGTTTAGCAAATAGATATAACAATATCTAGTGTAATCGTCAATAAAAGTTACAAAATACTTTTTTCCACCACGAGATGGTGTTAACTTCATATCACAAACGTCAGTGTGTATTAAGTCTAAGGGATTGCAATTCCTTTCAACGGACTTATATAGATGCTTAACATACTTTGATTCCACACACGTTTGACATTTTGATCTATTGCACTCAAAGTTTGGAAAAACTTCTAAGTTAATCAATTTTCTCAACATTTTATAATTGACATGTCCTAATCGTTCATGCCACAAATCATTAGACTCAAGCAAGTAAGAAGAAACAAAACTTTTATTGATTTCAACATTCATTACATTCCTCTTAAATAGGCCCTCGGTGAGGTAGCCTTTTACTACGTACACTTCTCCTTTACTAAGTATAATTTTTCTGTAAACAAATATACATTTGAATCCATTTTTATCAAGAAATGATATAGAAATCAAGTTCTTTCATAACTCCAGTACATACAGGATATTGTTCAAAGTCAACACTTTTCCTGATGTCATTTTCAGGAAGACCTTTCCTGTTTCTTCAACTTTTGCAGTTGCGGAGTTTGCTATATAGTTATTCTCTTCACCTTGAGCCGGAGCAAATACAGCAAACAATTCCTTATTTGTACAAACGTAGCGGGTGGCACCGGAATCCATCCACCATTTTTGAGGATTTCCCATCAAGTTGCATTCAGACAATATGGCATACAGATCGTCCTTTTCTTTTTTGGATTCAGTCATATTTGCTTGATCCTTCTTTTTACCTTTTTTGGGGCACGACAATCTGTTGACTTCTGGCCGATTTTTCCATAATTAAAGCATTTCCCCTTGAATTTTTTTCTTAGTTTGATTTTTTTTGTCCAGTTTTCTTTCATTTTTTGAGTTGTTGTGGTCGTCTTCTACAATGTTTGCTCCATTCATTGCAGAATTTACTTTTGACCTTCTTTCTACGACTTTGTTGTCTTCTTAAATGCGTAGTCTTACTATGAGATCTTTGACTATCATCTCCTTTCGTTTATGTTTCAAGTAGTTCTTGAAGTCCTTCCACATAGATGACAACTTCTCTATTATTGCTGCTACTTAAAACGTCTCGTTTACTACCAAACCTACAATAAAGTTTATGTGAAAATTAAGAACATTTTTAACTTGTTCAACTTAGGTATTTTCCAAACTCATACCTTCCGCAAGGAGATCTTGGATGATAACTTGCAGTTCTTATACTTGAGATACAACTGACTTGCTGTCAATCATTTTATACTCTAGGAATCTTGAAATAAAGAATTTCTTGGTTCCAGCATTCTTAGTCTTGTATATTCTTTCTAGCGCACCCCACAACTCTTTAGACGTCTTTATTCCACTATACACGTTGTATAGGTCATCTTGGAGGCCACTTAGAATGTTCTTGCATAGGAAATCAGAATGTTTCCATGCCTCCATAACAACAAATCACTCTTGTTTTGAAGTTCCTTTGGGAAACTCTTGAGCTTCTTTAGATGTAATATTGTAAGGTAGAAGAAAATCTTCTGTTGAAGACACAACATTGTAAGGTAGAAGAACATCTTCTGTTGCCACATTTTAAAATCAACATCCATGAATTTTCTGGGTTTCTCCGCTAGTGCCATTGCCCGTGGAGCACTCGTACGAATCATTGTGGCAATATTAGTTGCTGCCATACTCGACCCAGCATCATTCACATGACTGTCAGTAGTCATTTTCCCATCACAAAAAGACAGTCAACTTTAGTGTATCGAAATGCTACTTATAAAGTTGTAGCAACTTTAAACACCCCTTGTTTCTAGTTTAACAATGAAGTTTTTATGACTTCCAATCGTTAACCGAGTGATCTTTAACTCGTAATGAAGTTTTTATGACTTCAAATCACTTTTTAAGTTCAAACGGAGTAGAAAGCGTAAAGCTTTAATCTCTTAAAACCAAACAATGCAAATTCTAGTTTATTTCCTTAAGATAGTTGTTTTGGGTACACAAATCTG
>NC_061111.1:29562950-29581849 GCF_002878395.1 Capsicum annuum
ACAAAGTCACTGAGACAAAGCTTACTGATCTCGACTGTACCTCCATTCTGGAACCAAGTCGGATAATTCTAAATAGTTCTTTATTATTATTATTATTATTATTATTATTATTATTATTATTATTATTATTATTATTATTATTATTATTATTGTCAGCCAATCAATTATCAACCGCCACCAGCAGGTCCATCCTTAGCCTGCGAATCTCTCGGAGCATCCTTGCTCTCACAGCGCCCGACTCCCACTGCAAGTCATTAACCTGCCTCTGAAGTTCTCGCACGGTGTCGCGCAGAATAGTAATGTCTCAAACATGATCAGTCATATCTAGAACACACATGATTTGACAAAAAATGTAAACACAAAAGTAAAGAAAAGAATCTGAATGTAATACAACGTATATTATCAATTGGTAGATTTACACACAAAAAAAAATCTATGAAAATGACCATGGAATTTAAATTTCAATTTCTAGCCATTTCAATTTACTGACTTATTGTATACCGTTTCTACACACCTTCTATATAGTTTTCACACAAATCTTATACATATAATATTCTATACGAATATATATATATATATATATATATATATATATATATATATATATATTACACATATACATATTTGATAGAACTATACAATTTCTATACATATATCTTATATAGATACATATTCTATTTAACAATTATAGCATTTTTATATAATTTAATTATTATTTCTAAACAATAAAAAAGTAAAATATTTGACCAGTTAAAAAATTTATAGCAAAAAAATATTGAAATATTTTTAAAAGGGCCGAATTGCCCAAGTTGAATACTGTACCAGTATTGTATATGGACTACGTAGGCCAAAATGATCCAAATTAGGAAATGACTATAAAGAGGAAATAGTATATCCGACTGGGCACTTTTTGAAAAATTTTCAAACTTGGGATATTTGTTTTAAAAAGTGCTATAGAGTGTCCTTTTCTTACCTTAATAAGAAAGAAATATATTCTTTGAAGAGAAGTGATTGCAGATGTAATATGAAAGACAAGATGTAAGAAATAAATAAAGTGTAGTAGAATGAAGAATAAGGAAGGGCCTATTTATAGAGAATTGAATTTGAATATGGTGGGCAAAATGGTGTTGACCTCCATTTTATTAATTACATTCAAACTACTAACTTTTTGTTTTCTTTGAAAAGAAATGACTTAATTAAATCAAGCTAGTGACTTTTTGATTATTGTGACAAATCATGAATTTTCAGCTTCTTAATATTAATTAGTTCTTAAAATTAAATAACTATTTTTCTCAATTAAATAATAGAAGACTTCTCACATTTTCAATAATTGTTTATTTTAATAATAACTATTTTATTTACCTGTTGCAACAAATGGTACATCTGTTGCAACATTTAACCTATCTGTTGTACCAGAATTACCATCTATTGCAACATATGAAATATTTGTTACAACAGATGAACCATTTGTTGAAGAAGCTTTTTTTATTTCTTCTAACAGCTGATTCGTCAGTCGCAGTAGCTAACTATTAGTTACACTAATTCTTATTACGAATTCTACGAAAAAAAGATATGGCTAAAATATTTAGCCATGGATATTATTGTATTTAGCTTCAACATAATTAGTAGCTATATACACAAAATTTTGAATTATTGAGTGGGATGGAAAAATCAATTTGCTCCACACAGACCCCCTTAATTGAGGAAATTATGATGTGCCTAGCTGCGGGCATTTTGGAGATAATGACCATCATTGAAAAATCTATTAGATGTATTACTGATCTTGCCTTAGGGATTCACGCGATTTTTTACAAGATCTCAAGGGAACACTGAATTAATTTGTTGGAACTAATCCATTCTAAATTTGGTTTAAGGTCTTAAACTTATTTGGATTAAATTATAACTTTGGACTTCAAAAATTAAATAAGTTCATTTTTATTAGTTGCAAGGTTCATTTTACTTAAGCCCCCAACTCATGCCACATATTCAATGACATGACATTTCTGTCAAATTCAAGGCCAACAATATAATGTCATGTGTTCAAATGATATGTCAACTCTCAGTCAGAACAAGAACGAACCAAAAATCGTCAAGTGTTCAAAATGATATGTCCTGGCCAATCACAAGCTAACGTCTTAATATATAAAGAGAGAGACATGTCATAAAACACCATTGCTTCTACAGAAAGGAATGAAATAGGGCATTAAAAACTTGAGGTATATCTTTCCAACTCTCTCAGTTTAATTTTCATCATTCTTTCTCGTTTTCAGATTTGCTAACACTTTAAAACACCGAATATTGCATCATTCTTTTCTTGCAAATAAGATCAGTTACTACTAGGAAAAAAACAGGAAAAACGATCACAAAAGTCGATCACATATAGTCATTTTTCTATTTTTGTGACCACAAAAGCGACCACAAGGCGTGGTAAAATAAAGAGTGGTAGCTTTTTAAAACCGACTACATGTGGTCGTTTTTTTAAATATATATATTTAAAATTTAATATTATTTTTATTAAAAAAATATCAGTTTTTACTTTTAAACAAAAGAAACCACTCGTGATCGCTTTTTTAAAATTTAATAAAAATAAATTTAAAAAAAAATAATTTTAACAAAAGCGACCACATGTGGTCGGTTTTGTTTAAATTACTTAACTAATTTTTATATACAAAACCAACCACATGTGGTCAATTTTTTTATTTAATAAAATTATTTTTAATTATTTATAGTGAAGCGACCACATGTGGTCAATTTTAAAAAAAAAATTATAAAAGCCACCGCTTGTGGTTGCTTTCTTTCTAAAATTTCAAGAATAGCGACCACATATGGTCGCTTTTTTAAAATTTTTACATAAAAGCGACCACATGTGGTCGATATTTTGAAAATTTTTCAGAAAAACGACCACATGTGGTCGATTTTTCTGGTAATTTTGTAAAAAAAAATAATACCACATATCTATGTTATATTCCATCAAACCTGCTATACAATACAGTCCACTAATTGACATTTAATATGCAATCAATCACCATAAGAATACAAACATTAAAAATCAAATTATTTATAAAATTTATCAAGGTTCCAAATTCAAACTACAAAATATATAAAAGACAAAAAAACTACAACTCATCATCTGCATCCTTATTCTCAGCCTCACTTATAGGATCTGATTCTTCCTCTGTGGTATAATAATCATCCAGTAGGCTTAGGCCTTTTGCAGCCTGAGCTGCATCACCAGGACAAGGAGGAAGAATACATGCAGATTGAAGAAAAGAGTTGACTTACTCCTGCATCATCCTTATTTGTGTTGGTGTTTCCTCCTTCTTCTTCTTCGCCCTCTCCGTCTATGCATCAAGCTCTTTAGTGTGTTGAGAAACTGTATTTTTTATCAAATCAACGGTTTCTCTATATATCAACTGATGAAGGAAAGGATGAATCACTGGATGTAGACTTAATATTCTCGCTAAAGCATTTCCTGTGGTAGCCATAGTATGCGCCTCTAACTGGAGAACCCATAGTTTGTTTCTGGTATTCCTCCTTTACATCTTCGGATATTGTTTCACTCTGACTTTCGGTGGCTGAGTACTACGATACTTATTAATGAACTGCATATATTTGTCCTATATTCAAAGTAAAGTTAAAATTAATAGTAAAAAATATTAAACTAGTCGTACTTGAATAATATCAACTTTCAGGAAAAAAAATTCATAAATACAAAATGTGATTTTTACATGGGTAGCTTTCGCACGATGCTCAACCCAGATATCTTCATTTGTTGGATTCTTTTTCTTCTTAACATGGGTCTTCTCTAATATCTCATGAAAAGCTACCTTCCTACCCAATTTTTTTCCTGCATATGATAAAACTATTAATCTTTAAAAAAAATTAAAATAGAAACAACCAATTAAACCTATAAAATTTACATACCATTTTTTGCTCCACAGTAATCCGACTAATATCTCCAGCAGTATGTAGAGAGCCATCCTTGGTCGATGCCCTGACTTTCTTTCCCTTTTCACTCAACTTTTGGTGTTCTTCGCTATTATAATAGCGAAGATAATCTTGCCACATTCGTTTGTCTATAAAACTTGGTCTTACCCTTTTTTGTCTGACGTAATCCAACAGACCATTCATTTTGACCCTTGCTCTTTTTAAAAATTCTTTCATATAGCAAAGTAATCTATTGGACCCCATCAGAAATATTTCTACAACAAAAACAGAAGTTTAATATTCAATTTTTTGTTCTAACAATGTGTTAAATAGTTGATAAGTTAAATCTTTACCTGAAATTCTTTAAACATTTCATTTCTATCAGTTTCTGGAACCTTTTGACAACTTGTCCAATAGCCTTTGAAGTGCCGACAAATGCATTTAATCATAATTCTTGTAATTCTATCATCGGACAAAAACTACAACACAAGATCAAACATTAATATCATAAGCATAATAATAGAGTAAATGAAAAATGAATAATGTTCTTATATTTAGAAGTCTTACCCTGCTCCATATGGAATAATATACTGCCTTCAATGATCATCTCTGTCTTCGGGCTGCGAAATAAGTGTTGCTGGATGCACTGGCATGGGTGGATCTGAAGCACTGGATGGTGTTCCTCTAATATGAAGATTTGTCAATCCAATAGATCCAACAGAATCACTATGAGTACATGGGTGACTACTAGTAGAAGATACTGTAGACGATGGTAGATAACTTTGTGTGCTGACGGTTATTTGATAGTACTATAATGGTGGTGGCATGGCGATAGGATCAGAATGGGTCTCTGTAGAGCCATGAAGTGGATCCACGTGCATAGGAGCACGAACTGAATGATGCGATGACCTAGAATAAGAGGGTCGTGTTGGCACGTCATCTAACCGACCCTCAGATATAAAAATACCTATCGGTCGTTTATAAGGCGGAGGTTATTTTTTCTATTTTGTCTTTGTAAGGTCAACTTTTTCCTTGCCTTTGTCACCTTTACCTCCCATCTGAATTATGTAAATTTAACAAGTAGTTAGTCCTTACAAAATGAATATAAGAAAATGTCCCTTTTAGAATCTTATAAAAAAGGAAGATTTGTTGTGAAAAGAACACATTCATTTTCAAGTCATTAGTAGACATTCCAAGTAACTAATTTCAAGTTCTTAATTCGCATTTCAAATCACTATGACTAGTAAGAAATCTTAAAAGTTCCTCATGAAACCCTTTTCTATAAAGAAGATCCTTCACAACTTCTTCTTTTAGAATACTTGTATCATCACATTTAACACAAGGACAACAAACTGCCCGAAAAAGTAGCCAATCATCAAGTCTCCTAAACTGTTCAATAAATCGATTGACACCTTCAACAAATTCCATCATAAGACCCATTCAATTATCATTATTTCATTGATATATTGAACTATAATCAGGTTTCGTCTACACAATCAATCACAATAAAGTAATTAGTTCAAGTCACAAAAGTCACATTTAAAGTAGCTACACAAACATTTTCATGTGACTAATTCACTTCTCAAGTGACCACACTTTACTAAATTCAAAACACAAGTTCACATTTCAAGTACCTAAACTTAAACATTTTTAAGTCACTAATTCACTTCACAAGTTACCAAATTAAACTAAATTCAAAATAAAAGTTCTCATTTCAAGTACCTACACTTAAACATTTTCAAGTCACTAGTTCACTTCACAAGATACCAAACTAAACTAAATTCAAAAAAAATGTTCACATTTCAAGTACCTACACTTAAACATTTCAAGTCACTAATTCACTTCACAAGTTACCAAACTAAACTAGTCACTAATTCACTTCACAAGTTACCAAACTAAACTAAATTCAAAATGAAAAGTTCACATTTCAAATACCTACACTAAATATTTTCAAGTCACTGATTCACTTCACAAGTGACCATGTACTTTACTAAATTCAAAAGAAAAGTTCACTTTTCAAGTACCTACACCTAACATTTTCAAGTAACTAATTCACTTCTCAAGTGACCACACTTTACTAAATCCTAAATGAAAAACTCACATTTCAAGTACCTATACTTAAACATTTTCAAGTCACTAATTCACTTCACAAGTGACCATGTACTTTATTAAATTCAAAATAAAAGTTCACATTTCAAGTACCTATACTTTAATATTTCAAGTCACTAATTCACTTTTCAGGTGGCCACACTTTACTAAATTCAAAACATAAGTTCATATTTCAAGTACCTACACTTAAAACATTTTCAAGTCATTAATTCACTTCTCAAGTGACCATGTACTTTACTAAATTCCAAACAAAATTTCACCTTTAAAGTACCTACACTTAAACATTAATTCAGTTCTCAAGTGACCATGTGCTTTACTAAATTCAAAACAAAACTTCACCTTACAAGTACCTACACTTAAACATTTTCAAGACACTAATTCACATCTCAAATGACCACACTTTACTAAATTCAAAACACAAGTTCACATTTCAAGTACCAACACTTAAACATCTTCAAGTCATTAATTCACTTCTCAAGTGACCACGTACTTTACTAAATTCAAAAAGAAAGTTCACCTTTATAGTACCTACACTTAAACATTTTCTAGTCGCTAATTCACTTCTCAAGTGACCATGTACTTTATTAGATTCAAAACAAAAGTTCATCTTTCAAATACCTACACTTAAACATTTCAAGTCACTAATTCACTTCACAAGTTATCAAACTAAACTAAATTCAAAACACAAGTGCATATTTCAAGTACCTGCACTTAAACATTTTCAAGTCATTAGTTCACTTATCTAGTGACCATGTACTTTACTAAATTCAAAACAAAAGTTCACCTTTCAAGTACCTACACTTAAACATTTTCAAGTCGCTAATTCACTTCTCAAGTGACCATGTACTTTACTACATTCAGAAAAAAATTTCACCTTTCAAGTACTTACACTTAAATATTTCAAGTCACTAATTTACTTCACAATTTACTAAACTAAACAAAATACAACACACAAATTCACATTTCAAGTACCTACACTTAAACATTTTCCAGTCATTAATTCACTTCTCAAGTGACCATGTACATTACAAAATTCAAAATAAAAGTGCACCTTTCAAGTACCTACACATAAACATTTTCAAGTCGCTAATTGACTTCTCAAGTGACCATGTACCTTACTAAATTCAAAATAAAAGTTCACTTTTCAAGTACCCACACTTAAATATTTCAAATCACTAATTCACTTCACAAGTTACCAAACTAAACTAAATTCAAAACAAAAGTTCATCATTCAAGTACCTACACTTAAACATTTTCAAGTCGCTAATTCACTTCTCAAGTGACCATGTACTTTACTACATTCTAAAGAAAAAAAGTTCACCTTTCAAGTACCTACAATTAAATATTTAAAGTCACTAATTCACTTCACAAGTTACCAAACTAAACTAAATTCAAAACACAAATTAACATTTCAAGTACCTACACTTAAACATTTTCAAGTCATTAATTCACTTCTCAAGTGACCATGTACAACAACAACAACAATAACAAACCCAGTATATTCCCATATAGTGAGGTCTGGGGAGGGTAGAATGTACGCAGTCCATACCACTACCTCTAGGGAGGTAGAGAGGTTGTTTCCGATAGACCCCCAGCTCAAGGCAAAAAACATTAAACAGAAACATCAAAATCGTAGAACATGATACAAATAAAATAGGTACGACACTCGCAATTAGAGAAAAGAAAAAAAATAAATACATACGTAAATCATTAACTAAAGCCATAAATAAATAAATAAATACATAAATTTGCCAACAAACGACAGCAAACCCACCTACTTACTGACTACTACTACTCCACACCCTTAGCCCTCTACTCTAATGTTTTTCCTCCATAACTTTCTATCCAGGGTCATGTCCTCAGTCAGCTGTAACTTTTCTATGTCATGTTTAATTACTTCTCTCCAGTGTTTTTTCGGTCTACCCTACCCCGCTTGAAACCTTCCAAGGCTAATCTCTCACACCTACGAATTAGAGCATCCGTGCCCCTCCTCATCACATGATCAAACCATCTCCACCTCACTTCCCAAATTTTATCCTCCACCGACACCACTCCCACCTTCTCTCGAATAATTTCATTCTTAACCCTATCAGCCCTAGTGAATCCAAACATCCAGCGTAACATTCTTATTTCCACCACCTTAAAATTTTGGATATGAGAACTCTTAATCGGCCAACACTCTGCTCCATACAACATAGCAAGCCGGACTGCAACTCTATAGAATTTGCCTTTCAGTTTGAGGGGCACCTTCTTATCGCATAAAATTCTCGAAGCAAGCCTCTATTTCATCCAACTTGCCCCCATGCGGTGAGATACATCCTCATCTATCTCTCCATTCCCCTGAATCGTAGACCCGAGATACTTAAAACTATCCCTCTTACAAACCACCTGAGAATCCAACTTTACTACCACCTCCTCCTCTTGCCTCGAGTCACTAAACTTGTACTCCAAGTACTCCGTGTTGGTCCTACTCAACCAAAAACATTTAGACTCCAGGGTCTCTTTCCAAATCTCTAGCTTATCATTAACCCCTTATCGCCATTCATCAATCAGAACTATATCATTCGCGAAAAGCATACACCAAGGCACCTCGCCTTGTATATTCTGCGTCAGCACATCCATCACCAAAGCAAATAAAAATAGACTAAGAGTTGATCCCTGGTGCAACCCTGTCAAGACTGGGAAATGCTCAAAATCTCCTCCCACTGTTCTTACCCGAGTCTTCGCTCCCTCATACATGTCCTTAATCGCTCTGATATATGCCACTGAAACCCCCTCTCCTCCAAGCAACTCCAAAAAACCTCCCTAGGGACCTTGTCATATGCCTTTTACAAGTCTATAAACACCATGTGAAGATCTCTCTTCCTCTCTCTATACTACTCCACCAGTCTCGGCACAAGGTGACTTGCCTCAATCGTGGAGCAACCAGGCATAAAACTAAATTGGTTCTCCAAAATAGACACAATCTTCCTCAACCTCCGCTCCACCACCCTCTCTCAAATCTTCATCATGTGACTCAAAAACTTAATACCATGATAGTTGTTGCAACTCTGAACGTTACCCTTGTTCTTATATAGAGGAATCGTCGTGCTCCATCTCCACGCCTCGGGCATCTTTGCTGACTTGAAAACAAAAGTTCACCTTTCAAGTACCTACGCTTAAACATTTTCAAGTCGCTAATTCACTTCTCAAGTGACCATGTACCTTACTAAATTTAAAACAAAATTTCACCTTTCAAGTACCTACACTTAAACATTTCAAGTCACTAATTCATTTCACAAGTTTCTTGACTAAACTAAATTCAAAACACAAGTTCACATTTCAAGTACCTACACTTAAACATTTTCAAGTCACTAATTAACTTCTTAAGTGAACACACTTTACTAAATTCAAAACACAAGTTCACATTTCAAGTACCTACACATAAACATTTTGAAGTCGCTAATTCACTTATCAAGTGACCATGTACTTTACTATATTCAAAACAAAAGTTCACCTTTCAAGTACCTACACTTAAACATTTTCAAGTCATGAATTCACTTCTCAAGTGACCTTTTACCTTACTAAATTCAAAATAAAAATTCACCTTTCAAGTACCTACACTTAAACATTTCAACTCACTAATTCACTTCACAAGGTACCAAACTAAACTAAATTCAAAACACAAGTTCACATTTCAAGTACCTGGACTTAAAAATTTTCATGTCACTAATTCACTTTTCAAGTGACCACACTTCACTAAATTCAAAACATAATTTCACATTTCAAGTACCTACACTTAAATATTTTCAAGTCACTAATTCACTTCTTAAGTGACCACACTTTACAATATTCAAAACACAAGTTCACATTTCAAGTACCTATACTTAAAGATCTTGAAGCCGCTAATTCACTTATTAAGTGACCACACTTAACTAAAATCAAAACACAAGTTCACCTTTCAAGAACCTACACTTAAACATTTTCAAGTCCCTAATTCACTTATCAAGTGACCACACTTTAGTAAATTCAAAACACAAGTTCATATTTCAAGTCACTATATTTAATCTCTTTCAAGTAACTGATTCATTTATAGTATAAGTAAAACAATTGAGCAAGTTTGATAAAGAAAATAAGTAGAAGTGTCGCATGTCTCTCTCACTCCATATAATCACCACAAAATTTCTATGGCTTTCAAAGCCTTCTACAGGAAACAATCCCACCTTAACACTATATTTAAGGACTTCATTATAAGAAAATATAGAGAAATCAACTTGCCTTTGCTTGGCCTAAATTGAAGAGATAGAGACAAGCGATCATAGAAAAATAGTAAAGCAATTCTTTTTTCAAATTTGGATTCTGTAAAACAATAACATCAAATTACTTGCTACTTCATATCAAGGGGCATAAATTAGGATAGACCATGTTTAAATAGCTAAGAAGCAATTCAAAATCTCCAACAACGCAACCTATATAGTCAAATCCTCTTTAAACTTACTACTACATCACAACCCAAGCAATTCATAGTCCTACAAATATGAGTGTTTTGAATAATTTTGAAAAGTCTGTAATACAAATGTCAAATGCAACTACGCGTAAGCATCTAAATGAATGATTCAATATAATTGATCTCAACTAGCTTGAATTGTGACTTAACTGACATACATACATGGTTGCCTATGTACCTACACACACATTGTCCTATGAAGACTCACGATAAATAATGGATTTATACGAATTATATGGTATCGAATATGTTTTTCAATTTTTCACTGTCGCATATAGAAAAATTCAAGGACCCAAATACCAAAAAATTAAGCCAAAAATAATGCTACTGCAAAAATCATTGGTGAGACCTGCTATCGTCGATGGGTTACAGTGGTCATGGCTGAGACGACGTTGCTGTTGTCATGGCTGTCATCGGTGGGTTACTGTTATTGTTGCTATCATTGGTGGGTTTCTGTTGTTGTTGCTATCATCAGTGGGTGAGACGTTCCTATCATCGGTGATGTTGTTGTCGCCGGTGGGTTAGACGTTATTGTCGTCGGTGATGTTATTGTCGTCGATGGGATTGGAATTGTGAGTTGAGGCTAGGTATTTTTGAGGATAGGTCAGTGAGATTAAGACTAATTAGAAAGGAATTTTGGAATTTTGTCGGGTCGGATGTAACGACCTAAAAATTTGATGAAATATGTGAAATTTGCAATTTTGTGTGATTTGACTATTTTACCCCTCTCGATAGTTGCATTATGATATTTCTGGGGTGTGAGAGTGATTGACATATTTGTCGATGTATTTTGGTATCATTTATGCGATATTGTGATGATTGATAGCTTCGAGAGCCTTATTTTAGACTTATGGGGATATCTTTTAATTTGTACGACGGATGGCCGAACAGACTGCGCCAGTAGCTCCATAATATAGATTTAAGTCTAGGTAGACCTTTGGTTTGGGTCCCAGTGCACTTTAGCTCATTTCAGCCTATTGATCGGAAAGTTGAAAAATTGGAAATATGGGTATATTTGATCGAAACGACCTCGGATGAAAAATCCAACTTTGCTAGCAGATCTAAAATGTCAATTTTAGGGTGTTAGCATGTTCGGTATAATTTTACGAATCTTAAATCTTATTTCGACCCTCGGTTTGGAAAATTATGATTTCGAATTACGAGGGTCAACTTTGTGAAAATGACATTTTTTCGAAAATATGAATTCATCAATGTGTTCGAAACATCAAATTTAATATGGTTACATTATTCGTTTGTGTATATCGAACTCCGAACGAATTTTGAGCACCCCGTCGAAGTCCTTTTGGATTTGGGAAAAAAAAATCTGCACTATTGTAGTAGATTTTCTGCTATATAACAGTTTTCTTTCACTTCTTTTTGACCCATTTTGCACATTTTCATCTTGTTTCTTGATAGTTAAACCCTAAAATAGTGCGGGAGCCTAAAAATAAAGTTTGTGGGAGCTTGGGAAACTAGATTAACACTTATTTCTTGGTTTTATTACGGATTTAAGGTAAGAATTCACCATTTTTTTAGTAATTTTTAATTAATTTCTCAGAACCCCAAAAATCTTAGAGCATGATTTTAAACCCAAATTTCACTCTCTTTCACTTGAATAATAGTTTTTATCTTATAATTATTAGTTTTTCATCAATTTAACCTTCAAAACAACTCCGATTCTTGATTTTAACTCGAATTTCAAAGATTTTACCCGGTAAAGCTCAAAAATAATTTTTCTTCGATTTAAATCTTGTTTTTTACTCAATTTAACTTGGGTTTACAGCTGTAGGTTCCTAAATATATGGGGAACATGTTTTTGAAGCAAAGTTTTGATTTTGCCCTTCTTTTTTGAAAACTTTTTTCGGGGGTCCGTTTTGACTCCAAACCAAAAGTAGTCAATATGGGTGTCGTTGGTTTTGTTTTGATGCATATATTTCATATTTGATGTTCTTCATGGAGTTTGGGATCGTTCATAAAAAGTAAGATCATGGGTTCGAAGTGTAGCGGACCAATTTCGACGTCAGTTATGGCTTAACTCTTTTAGACTGGGTTAGGTAGTAAATGATGATACAAAATGCATGTTAAGGGTGAGAACTAATCATGAAAAATGGTTATTTATGTGTTGTGCCTGTGGGGGGGGGCTATATGTAATGAATTGTCAAAATTGAGTTATTATGTGATATGTGTGACCATGTGGAGTCCTACGTGATATTAATAGCCTTGAATACATGTGAATAATTGTATTGTGTTGTTAAAATGCTTAATATATTACCATCAGTGTATTTTGACTATATTCATACTTTATTTGACAAATGAGACATGTGAAAATTTGTGGATAAAACTGAAATAATGAGTGAATATTGGCTCACATAGTTGTGGTAATATATCATTGTGGTTAGTTGTGAAAATACTCATTGGGATTGGTTATAAGCATTACATACTCATATCATACTTATTCATGAAACTTGGTACCACTGCAGTAACATCTGAAAAACATTGACAACATCTTTTTAAAACCCTCTCCAAGGAATGTGTCGGGGAAAGAGGGGAGATATTATAACATCTTATAAAACCCTTTTTGAGGGATGTGTCGAAAAGGAGATATGATATATGTATATTGTATATGGGTTGACGAACCCCCCATGTGTCCTACGTCGGAAAGCTTTAGCTCCGTAGATGTATATGGGGATTGTGGATGATTCCGGAGATTGTGCGACGACCTCGTGCATCATCATCATCATCATCATATACATTGCACTTACTTTATTGTATTTATGTTGTGTTGTATTGTCATATTGACTTGGCATCTATGTATTTGTCTTACCTTCCGTTACTCCTATTTGATGATCTTGTATCTACATGTTCTTTCTTGTTCTATTTATATATGACATAATGTATACTTGTGTTCTATAGCTTAGTGTGTTGCTGTAATATATGTATTATACATTAGAACTATTAGTGCAAGCGGTATGGAATACCGTTATGAGACTTTTTCTGATTGCAAATGGTGTGCCCTTATTGTATATTTTGTATGCTTTATTTACTACTTTGCTTGGTCGGCCTATGATACCTACTGAGTACAAGTGGACCGTACTCATGCCTATTGCACCCTTTCAGTGCAGGTCCAAGATCGAGTGCACCTCAGCTTGATTGACTCGGGTGATTGTTGGAGCTTCCAGAGTAGCGGTTGGACATTTATGCGTTCGAAGTTCACCTTTGTCTTTCTACAGTAGTTATGTCTTTATAAGTATTCAGAGATAGATACTATTCCTTTGTGGTTATTTTTTCGATGTATTTGACGCTTAATTGTATTATTTGTTCTTACACTATTGACACCTGGTTTTGGACATGATTAGTATTTTGGATGGTTCTTTCCGCATTGTTTTGATTACTTGGATAGTCCGGCTTCATTTTAGAACCCTTACCTTGAGGTATTTTTTCTTTTTCTCTTTTTATATCAGTTTAGGTAATAGGCTTACTTGTCAAGGTATGTCGCGACAAGTGCCATCATGACCCTAGATTTTGGATCGTGACAGGTCAATAATTGGGTATTACAAAATTATTGACAAAATTAATTATAAGTGCTCAATTTATTTTTAAAAAAATTAATATCAAATAATTTAATGCAATATATATATATATATATAAATCAGATAATTAGTTATTTTATCATCATATTTACACGAGTAGTATATTTCCTCGGTCGTATAATAATATCAATACATTTCGTAAATTAGGATGATTTTTTGATTAATTATCTTTTAATATGATATTATATATATACCTTGTAATACAATGTGTTAATCTGTTGGATTATCGGTTAATTAGATTCAGTTTTCTAGCTTTTGATTATTGTATATGTCACTATACGAGATATACGGATATATACATATATTCGGTTGGCTATCATGCTTTCAAATACATACTATATACATCTATCACATACACAATTTTATTACTCCATAATATACATCGGTTGGTTTATCTTATGTTATTATACCCTCAATAGTATACTATAAATCACCTTGATCGATCGATTGCATGATATCAATATATTCAATATATAACTGGATATATTCTGTTAACTTTAATTTTGACTACGTACTACGTACATCACTACACAAGAGATAAACATACATATATAGATAAATGTAAATTTCGAACTACGCTCTACGTACATCACTGCATAATATATATATATATATATATATATATATATATATATACATACACACACATACACACTATCAACTTGATTTCTTCTATTGTTAATATTTTATCCCATACTTGAATAAATTAGCATAACTTTACTTTACGTAAAATCTTGTACAAAGTTTTGATGTAAAGTGTTAGGCATTTAAAGTTTTTTGTCATTTAGTGTTTTATGTCAAAGTCTTCTTTTAAAAGATGAAGACTTTTTTGTAAACATTAATTAGTCTAGCCTAGACTAGTATAGGCTTTGATTTTTCAAGTCATTTTAGGAAACGTGTAAAGAAATCATCTGTAAATTTCAGTTATAAATAGAAGAACCGAAGGAAGTGCAAAGGCAAGCCTTCATGCGTTGAAGCAAAAAACTCTCTCTTGTCTACAACAAATATTTTGCTTATTTATTAAAAAAACAGTTATATATTTCAACGGAAAAATCTATGGAGGAACAAAACTTAGAACTATCAAACCTACCAGAACAGGTATATTCATTTACAGTTATGAATAGCTAAATTCATAAATTTCTAACAATCATGATATGATAAAATAAGTTCATGTTAGTTACCTTATAGTAGAATTATTCGAAGAATAGCATGTTAAGAAGTTTATTAGCAAAGTGGAAACGGAGAAAAATTCCTAAGAACTATGTCATCCTAAAGGTAAAACCAATGAGGCAAGAAGCCATGGTGGGGAGTAGCCAAAGTAGAGGCGTTGTTTAAGGGAAAAGTATCTGAATTACCATGCTAATAGTGACCGACGAACATGTTATTTAAGAATAATCTAGTCTATAGTAATCTAAAATGATCATATTTTGTTATGTATATGATTGGAAGAAATATTTTTATAATAGCATTTTATGAAAAATGAATAATTATTTATCTGACGAAATGGTAGATAAATTTAAAATACTTATTTTGTATATGCTTAAGGATATAGAAATAACAGATATAAGAAAAATCATATTAGAAAAAATATTTGGTAAAGATTATATGACTAGAGTAAATTACATACCATACCTACCTAACTACTCTTACAAATACTTACGTACACACCAACTATGATAAATTACGTATATCTAGAATTTTGGAAAAAAGATATGAGAAACATACAACTAGTAGAAAAACAAATGAAAACAAATTTAGACAAATATATGAAAACTAAAGAAATAAAATATATAGAATTTCTTAATTAAAATATGCAAGAATTATTTAGACTAAAACAAACAACTAGCAAATATTATGAAAAAGCATTTAATTAAGCCTAAATGACAGATGATATTAAAATACTTGTTTTATATATAGTTAGAGATATAGAAATTATAGACATAAAGAAAATAATATGGGAAAAATTATAAGATTATGAAGAGGAAGAATTATTAAACAATATAGAAAACTTACACATATATTATGAACATCAATATTATTTAGTTTCAGATGGATATTATACAGATTAAAATGTTAGAATATATTAAGAAAATTAGAGAAAACCAAGAAGACCTACATAAAGAAATTAATTATAGAAAATAAATTAGAGAAATAATGGAAAATCTAATAGAAAAATTAAAATGGATAGACGAAACCTTGAAAAATTAGAAAAAAGCAAAGATAAAAGTTTAGATAATTTAAAAAAGTCATTAAGAAGAGAACAAGAAAAAATAGTTAGTAGTATTAATAACCTCAAACAAGATATTAAATATAGCACAAGATATTAATAGTTAGTAGTATTAATAACCTCAAACAAGATATTAAATATAGTACAAATAGAATAGATTATTATACATTTACTTTAGAAGAATAAATTGATAAACTACGAATATCTAAAATATTGGAGACAAGAAATGAAAGAAATAAGATTAACAGAAAACCTTATAAAAATAAATTTAATTGAATATTTTAAAACAAAAGATATATAATATTTAGAATATCTTAAAAATAATATAGAAGACTTACAAAAACTAAGAGAAAAATCTAAAGAATATTATAGCAAAGCATTTAATCAACTACCATTTAATCACCCCCCAAAATATGAATATCGGTAAAATTGAATATGTTAATAAGATATATGGAAGTAAAAGATACAAGAACGAAGAAAAACAGTTAATGAATATTACTACAAAGTATTTAACAATTACATAAATTAATGGATACATCTTACGAAAAGAATAAATCATTAAAAGAAATCAAAAATAAACAATATAGTTTATACCTAGAATATAAAAGATTACATAATACTAACGAGGATCCTAGAACACTAAATAATTTAATTACGATAATATCTAATTTAGAATATGAATTAATAAAACATCTTAAGTCAAGAAGATAAAGATAAAAATTAATCCAATCAATAATATTCACAAAATACATTATATAAAAATAAATACTTATTTCCTAATAAGTACTTATTATCTAGTAAAGTTACCGCGCCTAAATCCGCACGCCCCCCCTCCTACAATTGGTACCAAAGACTATGCTGTTTAAAGTTACGGAAGTAGTATATATTTGAATTTATTTGATTAATTTATTCACATGTCTTTTGTCTTTATCTCTTTATTTCTTGTATCTGTTTTGGTTATATTCTCTATTTTCTTGTCAGTGTAGCATCACATCTAGAATAAAGTTGTGTTTGCTACTACATCTGCTGCATATGTGGTCTTTGTGTTTTTGACCAACTTTTTCACAAAATTGATCCATAGCTTCTTCTGAAATAATTCCCTTTTTGATAGATCTTGTTAACGGTTGTTCTTCTGGTCTAAGGAGTGTTAATCCCTATTTTCTAAGTTCTTCCATATCTTGGTGTCTAACTTCTTTGCAAGTTGAATAAATCAATGCTTGATTCCTCGAATTATATATCCAAACTAGTTTTTTATTTTAATAATTATTAACTCTAATAATATATTACTTATTCCAATAACTCTTTTGTTGCGATAAAATTCTGGTATCTGCATTTTTGATATCTCGTCCTGTTCACATATTTCTTTCAGAATTATATAATCGCTGGTCATACCTATTTTGACCACATTAATAGTCTGTTTAATTTCGTCAAATAATATTTCTGTTGGTGCAGAATAAAATCGAACATAAAATAATTGTCCATTGGTAATTCTCTTGTAAGTCATAAATTCTTTGTGAATTTCTGATATTCCTGCTAACTTTTCTCCGTTGGTTGTGTAAACTGTAGATAATAATCCATAATAGTAACATGATTTAATAAAATTTGGTTTGTACCTGGTAAGGCAATAAGTTTATTGTAATTTTGGCATTTTCCGGTAAAATATCCTTTTTGTTGTGCGGCTAGTTCTTCACTTTGAATAGGTTTGGTATTTAATATGGTTTGTATGGTGTATATGTTTTTAATGTATTTACGAGAAGCATAGTTGTATGTCTGTTTTTCTTGATTAAGTGATTCAGAATATGTATATATCTGGGGCGGTGCGAATGATTTTGAATTTTGTATATTTGGTGTATATGGTTTTGAAAATATTTGGTTGAGGTTATAATTCTTTTTCTTTGGTATTTCAGGTCTATTTTGAGTGACTATATTTTTCCCTTTAGATGTTCCTGTAGCTGTAATTGAAGTTTCATTAATAATTTGAGTTTTAAGGTATTTCTCATCGTCACCTTTTAGGTCTAGTTTTTTAATATGATCTTCCTGCACAGTACAGTAGTTAGTGTAATAACTCGTTCTTGTAATAACCCCATTTGTTTAAACATTTGGAGCAATAAGTCAGTCTGGGTATCTTTGGCATCAGCCTCTTCCATTGGTAAATCAGTTTGAGTAACTTTGTCTTGATAAGTAATCTATAATGATATTTTTGTTAGTATTGATTACTTCAATTATAAATGTAAAATTCATTATACTTAATACTAGTCTCCGAATTTCTTTTGTCGTAATTGAGTTTTGTATTTTTCTTGTTAGCCAACATCGTACCTGTGTATTAGCTGTTCTAACAATAAACTTGTTATATACGATATATGGTTCAAATGCTATTAAACATTTATATAAAGAACATAATTCTTTTCTATTTATTTCCCATTTTATTTTTGTTTCGTTAAACGTTCCTGAATAATATCTACAGTGATGTTCTAATTTTTCTTCTTCATATCTATATTTGAGTACTCCTCCATAACTATATTCACTTGCATCAGCTTCTACATATATAGTAGAAGCTGAT
>NC_061111.1:29581949-29586061 GCF_002878395.1 Capsicum annuum
GCTATTAAACATTTATATAAAGAACATAATTCTTTTCTATTTATTTCCCATTTTATTTTTGTTTCGTTAAACGTTCCTGAATAATATCTACAGTGATGTTCTAATTTTTCTTCTTCATATCTATATTTGAGTACTCCTCCATAACTATATTCACTTGCATCAGCTTCTACTATATATGTAAATTTTTTATTTTCATCTGTAAATTGTAATTTTGGTAATTCCTTACAAAGTAATTTTATTTTCTATACCTGTTTTTTGTCTTCTTCATTATAGAATATATTCTACATCCTTTTTTAATTTTTTTTGTAATGGTTTTAAGTTTTCTGTTAATTTTGGAATATATTCTCTTACTTGGTTTACTAATCCTAAAAATGATTGTAATTTCTTTTTTGTATCTAATTCTTCTTCTGAATTTATTATTTTTTGGACTATATGTTATTGCATTTTTGCTCCACTTTTATCTACTTGTATTCCTAAAAATTCTATCTGAGTTTTCATTATTTCTGCTTTCTTTTCACTTAAACTTATTCCCGATTTTTTTATTATATCTGTAAAAATTGTTCTAATAATTTTAAATGTTCTTCTTTAGTTTTTGTATATAATAGTATATCATCTATGTTTACTATACAATTAGGCAATTTTTTAAAATAGCAATCCATAAAATGTTGATATCTACCTGGTGCATTTTTATATCCAAATGGTAGTACATTACATTCATAAAATCCTTGTGGTATCGTAAATGCGGTTAATTCCTTATATTCTTCTTCTAACTTTAAATGGTAAAATCCTGATTTCCAATCAAATTTACTAAAGTAATTATATCCTTGTATTTGTCTTATTTTTAATATCTTATTTGATATTGAGTAATTATATGTCATAGTTTTTGCATTTAAATTTCTATAATCAATAACCATCCTACTTTTTCCTCTTTTTTGTTCACTATGTTTATTTACAATAAATACTGGACTACTGTGTTTACTATTACTTTTTTGTATATGTTTTTTTTCTAATAATTCATCTATATGCGTTTTAAATTCTTTTAAATCGTTAAAATTATATGTTAATGGTTTTTTAGTTATTATGCTATTTTTATCTATTAATTCAATTTTTATTTTAGTTTTATGTTTTTTCCATCCTTTTAATGGATCTTCACTATATAATTGGTCTAATTTTTTCTTAATTATTTCTATCTTATTTATTGAAAAAATAGTTATTTCCTTTTTATTTATTGAAAATACGACCAGTTCTAGTGTTCAATATTTTTATATTTTCTAATTTTTGTGTAATTTTTTCACTTCCTTCTATCCAATCAGTTTTCTTTCTTATTTTATTAATAACTCTTTTTGCTCTTACTTTCTGTTTACATGGTGTTGTAAACCACCAATCCATTCTAGTTATTATATGTGAGTATAATTTATCTAAAAACAGCATTCCTAAAAGTATATAAAAAACAGCATTCCTAAAAGTATATCTTTTGATGTTAGCTCATAATTATAGATTTCTTCTATTGTTAATATTTTATCCCATACTTGTGTTTTTACATTTTTAGCTTTATAAGTAATTAAGCTTCCTTCGTTATTAAATCCTTTAACTATTACTGGTGTCTTTAATTTATCCCATTTACTTTTTGGTAAACAATAATATCTACATAAATTAGCTTCTGCTCCTGTATCTATCATTGACGTATAATATTTACTGTAATACCCTTCTACTACTATCTTCATTAATACATATATTTCCATATCATGTTAAAGCTCTTGTTAAGAATAATTTCTCTCTGTTATATGTTATAGATAATTGTGTATCCTCTATATTATATGGTTTTACTTGTTCTAGCCATTTTATTCCTAATATTATGTCTGTTTTTTGCATTTCTTCCTTTATTTCAAATTCTATTTTTATTTTTCTAACTCCTATTGTTATTTCTTTTTCTGCTATATTTTTAGTGTTTAATAAGTTTCTTGGTAGATCTGGGAATATATTATTATCTGTTTTTATTTCATCATTTTTTACTAGATAGCTTGCTATATAATTTTCTTATTGTCCTGTATTTAAGAGTATTAAATATTCTTTTTCATTTATTGTTCCTGTTATGTAATATTGGTTTAAATTAACTATTGAACTTGTTTCATAACTTGTTCTTTTTTATGAACTTGATGATTGTGATTTTTCATATGCCATTCTTTTTATTGTACTTAGTCTATCATTTATTATTTCTAAATTTTCTTCTATATCTATGCCACTATAACTATAATCATTATTATCAATTGTTTTTACAAATTGTTCGAAAGGACTTTTCTATTTGTATTTTGTTAATTTTATTTTTTTCCGTTATTTTATGTTTTGTTGTTAATACATATAAATTTTTACATCTTGCTGTAAATATTTTACTTCCTGGGGTTAGTTCTATTCCTAATATTTTCCAATATAATACTAATAATTTATCTGTATTTTTATCTATTATTGCTACTGAATAATTCACGCTTATTATAAATTTAAATTTTTGGTATATTAAATTTCCTTAGATGACAGTTATTATACCTTTTTCTATAGGTTTTATAATTCTATCATCTGCTAAATATAATTCTATTGGTGTATCTATTCCTTCTCTAAAACATGCTTTTATTAATATCTATGTACCTTCAAGGTGTACATATTTTATTGGGTCTCTACTTTTTATATCGTTTATTTCTTTATTAATTATTGTTTTTGTTACTACTGGTATACTAGCTTTACTTTTTATATATCTACAATCTATTACATGTTCTTTTTGGCTTACTACATAGTATTCTTCTTTTCTTCTACTAAATATGTTTTTTATTTTTGATATTTTAAATATTTTTTCTACACTTAAATCTAATTCTTTTCCTTTTATTTCATCAAATATATGACTATCAAATATTATTTTTTGATCTGTTCCTTCTTCATTTAAATATTCTTATATCTTCTTCAGTCATTTAATTCATCTAATTCACTATCTATTTCATTATTTGTTTCATTCTCTGAAATTTCATATATACTATCTTCACTTTCTAATTCGTAATCTATATAATCTATCTGCATATATTCTATATTTTCTATTTTTATTTCTGATATTTATTTATTTATTTATTGGGTTTTTAGATAATTGACAATCTCTAGCTACATGTCTTAATTTTCCGCAATTATAACAAGTACATTCTTTTATAGATTTCTTTTTTCTATATGGTCTTTTATGTTCATAATTTTTTACATAATATCTTTTTCTTGGTTTCTTATATTTATATTTTGATTTTTTGTATTTCCTATATTTCTTATATCTTTTTTTTACTTATAATATCTTTCTTCGCATCCAAATTGAGGTGCTATTTTATCTTTGCAACATGCTAAATTTTTTATTAATATTTTTCATTTTTATTTCTTCTCTATATTTTTCACATAGTTTTCTATACCATTGTTGTAAAAAAATTATTCTTGCTCCTAGCGTATCGACTATTTTTGCTTCATCCCAACTTTTTATTATTTTTGAACTAAATGATTCAGGTAATTTACTGAAATATAATTTTCTTATTTCTTCACTTTCTTCTGTATTATATGTTCATTTATAATAATATTCTTTAAATGCGTAAGTATATTCATCTATGTAACACATATTATATATTGCTAATTTTAACATTAAATTTCTATTTGTATCTTTCTCTTCATTTTGTTCTTCTTCTGTTGTTGTCATGCTGCTAAATTCGTCTTTTATAGCTATTTCATATTTCTTTAATAATTCTATAGGTGTTAATTTAGTTGTAGTTGTTGATGATGTTTCTTCTGTAGGTTTGTCAGTTCTTAATACTCTTTTACTATTTTCAGTTAGATTTGAAAACCATAATTTCACTGTTCCTATTAGTGTACTTTCTATATATTCTGGTGCATCTGTTACATTTTTATTATCATCTAATAATTGTTTTGCCATATATCCTATCCAAAATTGTATTATTTTTTCTGTATCTATTACGCAATCTAAGTCTAAAAAGTTATAATTTTTATTAACTATTTGTTTTGGTGTCCATTTGTCATATTCATCCTTTAGATTATATCTTTTAAACTTATTCTTATAATATGTAGGTTTTCTTATTTCTGAT